>NC_042964.1:5639186-5686686 GCF_901001165.1 Salmo trutta | reverse complement strand
AGAATAGAATATATAATTCACTAGAATAGAATATAGAGTACAGTAGAATAAAATATAGAATACGGTAGAATAGAATATAGAATACGGTAGAATAGAATATAGAATACGGTAGAATAAAATATAGAATACTGTAGAATAGAATATAGAATACAGTAGAATAGAATATAGAATACGGTAGAATAGAATATAGAATACGGTAGAATAAAATATAGAATACTGTAGAATAGAATATAGAATACAGTAGAATAGAATATAGAATACGGTAGAATAGAATATAGAATACGGTAGAACAGAATATAGAATACGGTAGAATAGAATATAGAATACGGTAGAATAGAATATAGAATACAGTAGAATAGAATATATAATTCACTAGAATAGAATATAGAATACAGTAGTATAAAATATAGAATACGGTAGAATAGAATATAGGATACGGTAGAATAGAATATAGAATACGGTGGAATAAAATATAGAATACTGTAGAATAGAATATAGAATACAGTAGAATAGAATATAGAATACGGTAGAATAGAATATAGAATACGGTAGAATATAATATAGAATACAGTAGAATAGAATATAGAATTCACTAGAATAGAATATAGAATACAGTAGAATAGAATATAGAATTCACTAGAATAGAATATAGAATACGATATATAATACACTAGAACAGTATGCAATACAATATAGAATACACTAGAATATAATAGAATATAGAATACACAAACATTGGCACAGACACACACACACACACACGATAACATATGCAGTATATATTACACCTGGATTTAGTACTGTACATATGTGCTAATGGTGGAGTAGGGGCCTGAGGGCACAAAGTGTATTGTGAAATCTGTGAATGTATTGCAAAATTGTGTAAACTGCCTTAATTTTGCTGGACCCCATGAAAAGTAGCTGCTGCTTTTGCATAATAAATACGAATACACTAGAATATAATAGAATATAATATAGAATACACTAGAATATAATTTAATATAATATGGAATACACTAGAATAGAATATAGAATACACTAGAATATAATGGAATAGAATATAGAATACACTAGAATTGAATATAGAATACACTAGAATAGAATACAATATAGAATACACTAGAATATAATAGAACATAATATAGAATACACTAGAATAGAATAGAATATAGAATACACTAGAATATAATAGAACATAATATAGAATACACTAGAATATAATTTAATATAATATGGAATACACTAGAATAGAATATAGAATACACTAGAATAGAATACAATATAGAATACACTAGAATATAATAGAACATAATATAGAATACACTGGAATATAATTTAATATAATATGGAATACACTAGAATAGAATATAGAATACACTAGAATAGAATACAATATAGAATACACTAGAATATAATGGAATAGAATATAGAATACACTAGAATAGAATAGAATACACTAGAATAGAATTGAATATAATATAGAATACACTAGAATAGAATAGAATATAGAATACACTAGAATAGAATAGAATATAGAATACACTAGAATAGAATAGAATATAGAATACACTAGAATAGAATACAATAAAGAATACGCTAGAATAGAATAGAAAATAATATAGAATACACTAGAATAGAATAGAATAGAAAATAATATAGAATACACTAGAATAGAATAGAATATAGAATACACTAGAATAGAATACAATAAAGAATACGCTAGAATAGAATAGAAAATAATATAGAATACACTAGAATAGAATAGAATAGAAAATAATATAGAATACACTAGAATAGAACAGAATATAGAATACACTATAATAGAATAGAATATAGAATACACTAGAATAGAATAGAATATAGAATACACTAGAATAGAACAGAATATAGAATACACTATAATAGAATAGAATATAGAATACACTAGAATAGAATAGAATATAGAATACACTAGAATAGAATATATAATACACTAGAATTGAATATAATATAATACAGAATACACTAGAATAGAATAGAATATAGAATACACTACAATAGAATAGAATATACTAGAATAGAATATTATATATAATTCACTAGAATAGAATAGAATATAGAATACACTAGAATAGAATAGAATAGAATAGAATATAGAATACACTAGAATATGATTGAATATAATTTAGAAGACACTAGAATAGAATATAATATAATATAGAATACAATAGAATAGAATATGGAATTGAATATAATGCATTTTTAAAACACTTTTTCAAGTGCTTAAGCATAAATAGCTAATGTGGCTGAATTCATAGCCACAGTGTCACGTCCTGACCAGTAAAAGGGGTTGTTTGTTATTGTAGTGTGGTCAGGGCGTGGCAGGGGGTGTTTGTTTAGTGTGTTTCGGGTTTTTGGTTGATGTTCTATGTTTTCTATTTCTATGTGGGTTTTCTAGTTTTTCTATGTCTATGTTAGTTTTATCATTAACCTCCAATCAGAGGCAGCTGTTTGTTGTAATCTCTGATTGGAGGCCATATTTAGTTGTGTGTGTTTCCACTTGTGTTTGTGGGTGGTTGATTCCTGTTTAGTCTATGCACCTTACGGGACTGTTTCGTCGTTTATTTTGTGTAAATGTTTTTGGTTTTCCTTCAATAAAAGAAGATGTTCACTATACCCACTGCTGTTTGGTCCACTACCTACAACGACGCTTGTGACACACAGGCTCTAAATCTCTGATTATGTCCAGTACATCGACTAATTATTCTGCCCTCTTTCCAGACATGTTAAGTTCAGGAAGACGGTTTAAAATACAGGCTTAGGATGATCAAACACTCTCCCTTTACAATGCTTGTTATCTATTCTCTATTTAGGGTTTTCCCCATGTACCATCCACCCTACCCCTGACCCGGAGCACCTGTCTTGAGGCTTCCTCTCCCCATAGCAGGACACACCTGTCTGCCTGCAGCCCAGGTGTTCATTGCTTCCTATATCCCTGGAGGATCTGGACCCTGGGAAGGAGAAAAACATATATCACTGATAAATCGTATTTAAAGCCACAGTCTGCAATATCTCCTGCTGTTCAATAATATTAACCCTGTGATTATGGAATCATAATGGAACACTAATTATTATGATCTTAGTACCGTGGTTACATTTCACCAGTCTTATCTTTCAGCCGACCAAACAAAGTGTCAGGGTCAGGCTGTTAAAATGAGAAACGGCAGATTGTGTCTTCAATAATCTCTCCTCTCTCCTCCTATCCTTTCATAACGAAGGAGAAACATCTCCAAACAAATAGACCAATGAAAGATCGAACCCTCGTGACCTCTCTCTAATGGCCACCTCTGCAACACAACGTTTTATCCACCTTAATATCCCCTGCATTATCCGCCCCCGCATCGAAAATCCATTTCAATAGTGACTCAGTAAACATGACCTGGCCTACCAATATCATATGATTGCTACTTAAATTAACAATTGTGTTGTGCTGTGACTCTGCTCATATTGACATTTGTATTATTGAGCCGTGTGATGAAGGAAGAGGCTGCAGCCTTGTGGTGGTGTGGTGTGGGTTGTGCGTGTATTCCTGCGCCGTAGCCTAGTGCTCAGTCCACAGTGTACAGAGTGCATCGCTGGCAGCGCAGCCCAGCAGGGATTTGCATGAAATAATGAGATATTATTACTTCACTTTCCTCATTACAAGGTCCTCATCAGCAGAGGCTTGAGTGTAATATTAATTAATATGAAGAGGAGAGAAACGAGAAAGGAAAGACTTTGTAACTCAAATGCCATTTTGATTGGAGTTTTTCCCCTCTAGGTATTATCAACGGCAGGACGGACGTAGCTTTGATTGTGAGGAATGGGGCAGTCTCGGGTTATAGGTGTCTTCTAATGCATTTGTTTCCCAATGTCAGGAAACCATCCAAAGCAAATACAGGGAACACTTGAAGAACCATACATGACGGTCCAGTTCTAATTTGGTTTAGGATCTATTCGAGAGTCTGAATTTTTTGTCACCCTTGGTGAACTTAACAGAGAAAATACATGTCACGTGGCATTTCACAAGGTTTGATTTTTGGATCCGAAACTATTCAGTTTATATACAGTGAGGGAAAAAAGTATTTGATCCCCTGCTGATTTTGTACGTTTGCCCACTGACAAAGAAATGATCAGTCTATAATTTTAATTGTAGGTTTATTTGAACAGTGAGAGACAGCATAACAACAACAAAAAATCCAGAAAAAAACGCATGTCAAAAATGTTATCAAATGATTTGCATTTTAATGAGGGAAATAAGTATTTGACCGCTCTGCAAAACATGACTTACTATTTGGTGGCAAAACCCTTGTTGGCAATCACAGAGGTCAGACGTTTCTTGTAGTTGGCCACCAGGTTTGCACACATCTCAGGAGGAATTTTGCCCCACTCCTCTTTGCCGATCTTCTCCAAGTCATTAAGGTTTCGAGGCTGACGTTTGGCAACTCAAACCTTCAGCTTCCTCCACAGATTTTCTATTGGATTATTAAGGTCTGGAGACTGGCTAGGCCACTCCAGGACCTTAATGCGCTTCTTCTTGAGCCACTCCTTTGCTGCCTTGGCTGTGTGTTTTGGGTCATTGTCATGCCGGAATACCCATCCACGACCCATTTTCAATGCCCTGGCTGAGGGAAGAAGGTTCTCACCCAAGATTTAACGATACATGGCCCCGTCCATCGTCCCTTTGATGCGGTGAAGTTGTCCTGTCCCCTTAGCAGAAAAACACCCCCAAAGCATAATGTTTCCACCTCCATGTTTGATGGTGGGGATGGTGTTCTTGGGGTCATAGGCAGCATTCCTCCTCCTCCAAACACGGCGAGTTGAGTTGATGCCAAAGAGCTCCATTTTGGTCTCATCTGACCACAACACTTTCACCCAGTTGTCCTCTGAACCATTCAGATGTTCATTGGCAAACTTCAGACGGGCATGTATATGTGCTTTCTTGAGCAGGGGGACCTTGCGGCACTGCAGGATTTCAAAACTTCATGGCGTAGTGTGTTACCAATTGTTTTCTTGGTGACTATGGTCCCAGCTGCCTTGAGATCATTGACAAGATCCTCCCGTGTAGTTCTGGGCTGATTCCTCACCGTTCTCATGATCATTGCAACTCCACCTTGGTGAGATCTTGCATGGAGCCCCAGGCCGAGTGAGATTGACAGTTCTTTTGTGTTTCTTCCATTTGCGAATAATGTCACCAAATGTTGTCACCTTCTCACCAAGCTGCTTGGCGATGGTCTTGTAGCCCATTCCAGCCTTGTGTAGGTCTACAATCTTGTCCCTGACATCCTTGGAGAGCTCTTTGGTCTTGGCCATGGTGGAGAGTTTGGAATCTGATTGATTGCTTCTGTGGACAGGTGTCTTTTATACAGGTAACAAACTGCAGTTAGGAGCACTCCCTTTAAGACTGTGCTCCTAATCTCAGCTCGTTACCTGTATAAAAGACACCTGGGAGCCAGAAATCTTTCTGATTGAGAGGGGGTCAAATACTTATTTCCCTCATTAAAATGCAAATCAATTCATAACATTTTTGTCATGCGTTTTTCTGGATTTTTTTTTGTTATTCTGTCTCTCACTGTTCAAAGAAACCTACCAATAAATTATAGACTGATCATTTCTTTGTCAGTGGGCAAACGTACAAAATCAGCAGGGGATCAAATACTTTTTTCCCTCACAGTACACGATGTCGCTATTTCAGCCACACCTGTAGCTGATAGGTGTATTAAATCGAGCACACAACCATGCATTCTCCATAGACAAACATTGACAGTAGAATGGCCTTAATAATGAAGAGCTTAGTGACTTTCAATGTGGCACCGTCATAGGATGCCACCTTTCCAACAAGTCAGTTCGTCAAATTTCTGCCCTGCTAGAGCTGACCCAGTCAACTGGAAGAGCTGTTATTGTGAAGTGGAAACATCTAGGAGCAACAACGACTCAGCCGTGAAGTGGTAGGACACAGAACGGGACCACCGAGTGCTGAAGCGCGTAGTGCGTAAAATAATAGTCTGTCCTCGGTTGCAACGCTCACTACCGAGTTCCAAACTGCCCCTGGAAGCAACTTCAGCACAAGAAATGTTCATCAGGAGCTTCATGAAATAGGTTCTCATGGCCAAGCAGCCGCACACAAGCCTAAGATTACCATGCGCAATGGCAAACATTGGTTGGAATGGTGGATCACGCTTCACTATCTGGCAGTTCGACGGACAAATGTGGGTTTGGATGCTAGGAGAATGCTACCTGTCCCAATGCATAGTGCCAACTGTAAAGTTTGGTGGAGGAGGAATAATGGTCTGGGGGTGTTTTTCGTGGTTTGGGATAGGCACTTTAGTTCCAGTGAAGGGAAATATTAACGCTACAGAATACAATGCCTTTCTAGATGATTCTGTACTTCCAACTTTGTGGCAACAGTTTGGGGAATGCAAGTTCCTGTTTCAGCATGACAATGCCTCGGTGCACAAAGCGAGGTCCATACAGAAATGGTTTGTCTAGATCGGTGTGGATGAACTTGACTGGCCTGCACAGAGCCCTAACATCATCCTATCAAACACCTTAGGGATGAATTGGAACGCCGACTGCTAGCCAGGCCTAATCACCCAACATCAGTGCTCGAACTCACTAATGCTCTTGTGGCTGAATGGAAGATAGTACCGGTAAGTGTTCTAACATTTACTGGAAAGCTGTCCCAGAATGGTGGAGGCTGTTATAGCAGCAAAGGGGGGATCAACTCCATTTTAATGTCCATGCTTTTGGTCATATAGTGTATGTTGCCCCTTGGCAGTGTTATCAGAAAGGATAGAATTGATTTTCACTGCTACGCAGACGATACACAAGGTTGTTTAGTTCCACGGTTAAATAAGACTGTATTAGGGATTTAAATACCTGGATGGCTCACAACTTCCTCCAGCTAAATCAAGACAAAGCCAAGGTACTTATTGTTGGAGCCAAAGCGCAGAAAGAGAATTTGACCACACATTGTAATTCACGGGCAATGAAGATAAAAAATCACATAAAAATCTTGGTTGATATTTTATATTCTGAACTCCAATTTTGAATCGCACATCAGGAATGAGACCAAAATAACTTTTTACCACCTGAGGAACATTGCAAAGGTGTGGTCGTTTCTCTCTCAGGATACAGAGAGACTCATCCATGCTCTTCTTACAAGCAGGCTCGACTACTGTAATGCTCTCCTGTCTGATCTACCCAAGAAAGCCATTGATCAACTGCAAAACAGAATGCTGCAGCACGGGTACTGACCAAGACCAGATGGAGAGCATTAGACCAGTTTTAATAAGGTCTCTGCAATGGCTGCCTCTGAGTTTTTAATTTTAAGATTACTCTATTGGTTTTTAAATCAATCCACGATTGTGCACCCTAACACATCAGACATGCTTTTAAGTTATGTACCCAGTAGGTTCCTCAGGTCCTCTGGCACTGGCCTTTTAATTATCCCAAAGCCCAGGACCAGGAGGCATGGAGAGGCAGCCTTTAGTTACTATGCTCTCTTCCTCTGGAATAGCCTGCCAGAGAACCTGAGGGCTGAAACTGTGGACATAATTATAAGAGATCTTAAAACACACCTTTTAAACTTTGCTTTTCCAAGGGGGCTTTTTAGTTGTTCAGTTGATTTTTTTAATCCTCTTATGTTTGTTGTAAATATTTCATATTTTTCCTGTGAAGTGCATTGTGTTGCATTGTGTGTCTGAAATGTGCTGTATAAATAAAGCTTGATTTGATTTGATGTACCCTGTATGTCATTTACTTTTCTCTGTGATGCACACTCTCCCAGTTCACCTCTGCTGTTGGATGGTTGTGTGTGTGTGTGTGTGTGTGTGTGTGTGTGTGTATGTGTATGTGTGTGTGTGTGTGTCTGTGTGTCTGTGTGTCTGTGTGTCTGTGTGTGTGTGTGTGTGTGTGTGTGTGTATGTGTGTGTGTGTGTCTGTGTGTGTGTGTGTGTGTGTGTGTGTGTGTGTGTGTGTGTGTGTGTGTGTGTGTGTGTGTGTGTGTGTGTGTGTGTGTGTGTGCATGCAGTGTTGTCACCGGTGACTCCAGCTGTTCAGAAGGACACCTACCTAACAGGCGCAGAGCAGAATCAGCGGGACCAGTAGAAAGCAGTTAACAGAAGCCACATGGCTGTTAGTAAAGAAAGACAAGCTCCTGGACTGTGAAGGAGACCTTCACTCTCTCTCATACACACACCCACACACACACACACACACACACACACACACACACACACACACACACACACACACACACACACACACACACACAAACACACGCACACTCACTCACTCACATAAATGGATGCAGCTGTCACAAATTGCAAAGAAAGCATGAAAAGAAGAAACAGAGCCGTCCATGCACTAACATCTGGAGGAGGGGAGTAACCTGAACTCTCTTTGTTCTCTCCACTGTTACATGTCACTGGGCTTTCTGGTACAACTTTGACAACTGCTTTAAAAAAAGAACACATCTTTTTCACACATTTCAGTTTCCACCCCATTATTCCACCTCTTCCTCTCCCTCTCTCTCTCCCTCTCCATCTCTCTCTCCCCGTCTCTCTCTCTCCCTCTCCACCTCTCTACCTCTCCCTCTCCCTCTCCCTCTCTCTCCCTCTCCACCTCTCTACCTCTCCCTCTCATTTACATTTACATTTACGTCATTTAGCAGATGCTCTTATCCAGAGCGACTTACAAATCTCCCTCTCCCTCTCTCTCTCCCTCTCCACCTCTCTACCTCTCCCTCTCCCTCTCCCTCTCTCTCCCTCTCCACCTCTCTCTCCCCGTCTCTCTCTCTCCCTCTCCACCTCTCTACCTCTCCCTCTCATTTACATTTACATTTACGTCATTTAGCAGATGCTCTTATCCAGAGCGACTTACAAATCTCCCTCTCCCTCTCTCTCTCCCTCTCCACCTCTCTACCTCTCCCTCTCCCTCTCCCTCTCTCTCCCTCTCCACCTCTCTACCTCTCCCTCTCCCTCTCCACCTCTCTCTCCCCGTCTCTCTCTCTCCCTCTCCACCTCTCTACCTCTCCCTCTCTACCTCTCGCTCCCCATCTCTCCCTCTCTCTCTCCACCTCTCTACCTCTCCCTCTCCCTCTCTCTCTCTCTCTCCACCTCTCCCTCTCTCTCTCCACCTCTCCACCTCTCCCTCTCCATCTCTCTCTCCACCTCTCCACCTCTCCCTCTCCACCTCTCCACCTCTCCCTCTCCCTCTCTCTCTCCACCTCTCCCTCTCTCTCTCCACCTCTCCCTCTCCCTCTCCCTCTCCCTCTCCACCTCTCCCTCTCCACCTCTCCCTCTCCACCTCTCTGTCTGTCCGTCTGTCGGTCTCCCCGTCTGTCCGTCTCCCCGTCTCCCCGTCTGTCCGTCCGTCCGTCCGTCCGTCCGTCCGTCCGTCTGTCTGTCTGTCACCACTGAGACATAGAAGTGGATCACCTTTACCCTGTCACTACAGCCTGTCCTCAGGGGCCACTTTCCCTCTTTGTGTCACTTATCCCACTCACAGTGTGTGTGTTTGTGTGTGTGTGTGTGTGTGTGTGTGTGTGTGTGTGTGTGTGGTGTGTGTGTGTGTGTGTGTGTGTGTGTGTGTGTGTGTGTGTGTGTGTGTGTGTGTGTGTGTGTGTGTGTGTATGTGTGTGTGTGTGTGTGTGTGTGTTTTGAATCTGTATCTGTGTGACTCATATGAATCTAAACACTGTCATTGGAGTAGCACAGAGACGATCAGGGAAGAACCATGCAGATGCCTGTATCTTCAAAAGCTCCACGGTCTTAAGGGGATATAGACAGGGTGTCTGCCTGGCTGGCTGGCTGGCTGGCTAGGTGCTCCCTTTCGCTGAGGAGAGCTCAGCAACATCAATGGACTTGGCTTGACACAGTCAGACACATGCAACCTTGCTGAGTTGCAGAGAGAGAAAAGAGAGGAGAGGAGGAGACACGAATACTCCTCACGGAGGGGAATAACCCAAACTCTGAGCTTAAACAAAAAACATGCAGTGTTCGGGCTGCTGACTGTGAGAGGTCACGGACGGCACCCTCGGAGGAAGAAGAGAGTGTTTCGGAGTTGGTGCAGAGGTTTAAACTGAGTCTATGGGCTCTCAGACATCCAGAGAAAACGCTGGAAGGTAGTAATGCAGGTAGAGAGAAGATAGTATTTACAGGTGAACACCAGAGTCTGAAGGGTCAGAGGTTAGAAGTGGGAGGAGATTGAGGTAGAGAGAGACCCAGAGAGAAGCTCCTGTTGAACGACAACTCTGAGGTCAACAGTGGGTGTGGAGAAAGGGAGCAGGAGGGTGGAGAGGTAGTCTGACGCCAGTTAAGAAGCTCTGCAGTGGCCATCTGTAAGGTCATGTAGTTGGACAATAGACAGATAAGAAACAGGTAAGACACTATCACACACACTTCATACAGTGAAAACCACCAAGCACACACAATAAACACATCCTGGTATAAACAGGACTATGATATCTCAAAAAACGTTGACCTGTTTTTTTTTTAACATAGCTTTTCACTTGACCACTCTGCTATCTCCTCTTAACCGTCCAAACAAAAGATACATCTACAATCACTATAAACCCCTAGCGGACAAATGTAACAATTGAAGCAAAACGTGTTGTTGCGCTGCGTCACACAAAGTAAATGTCCTAAACTACCAAACCCTGGTTTATATGTGTGTGTGTGTGTGTGTGTGTGTGTGTGTGTGTGTGTGTGTGTGTGTGTGTGTGTGTGTGTGTGTGTGTGTGTGTGTGTGTGTGTGTGTGTGTGTGTGTGTGTGTGTGTGTGTGTGTGTGTTTGTGTGTGATGGCTGTTGTCTCTATAGAGAGACAGTATATTATTTTATTATTAAAGAGACAGTCTATTATTTTATTATTAGAGAGACAGTCTATTATTTTATTATTAGAGAGACCGTATTTTATTACAGCAGAAGATGAGGTTCCATTAGACAGAGGGAGACAATAATAATATTAATAAAGACCCTAACAACACTATTATCCACCCTTCCACCACCTTCCAAACACCAATCATTTAGGAGACTGATGCACTTGCACAAGCAAACAAATAAAGAGAAGCAGGTTGAATGAATTAGCCATTACAGCTAACTTCCTGCATATCAATGTGGCTTATTTTGTGCAACCAGACAAGGACCTGGGGATGCATCTCAACGTCTTCCTTCTTCAACCTAACAGACATAGACGTGCAGGCAGAGAACAGGCTCGGAACAACCAGCAGCCAGACGCCCACGCCTAGCGAGCACGTCAAGACAGAACCTAAAAGAGACAAATCGCTAGTGTTCTAGAAGTGATTGCTGTATATTGATTAGCTGATAGACAGGAGTGGAAGTGATTACTACAGTAGCTTGAAATCTGATCTCCTACGTCTAATATCCAATATTTAGCTCCTACTTCCCACTGAGTTTTGTCCAAAAATCTGCAATTACAGTAGGACTGAAGTCTTGGGACATTGGTCCGATAAATCCTTCAGTCATAATTTCCTCTCTCTCTCTCTTCCCTTTCCAACTGGCAGACCTGCTACCTCAGTATTGACAGCTCTCCCCATCTCCTCTCTGGGTTGTGGGCTGGACCTGTGAATGCAGATAGTATTGACAGCTCTCCCCATCTCCTCTCTGGGTTGTGGGCTGGACCTGTGGATGCAGATAGTATTGACAGCTCTCCCCATCTCCTCTCTGGGTTGTGGGCTGGACCTGTGGATGCAGATAGTATTGACAGCACTCCCCATCTCCTCTCTGGGTTGTGGGCTGGACCTGTGGATGCAGATAGTATTGACAGCTCTCCCCATCTCCTCTCTGGGTTGTGGGCTGGACCTGTGGATGCAGATAGTATTGACAGCACTCCCCATCTCCTCTCTGGGTTGTGGGCTGGACCTGTGGATGCAGATAGTATTGACAGCTCTCCCCATCTCCTCTCTGGGTTGTGGGCTGGACCTGTGGATGCAGATAGTATTGACAGCTCTCCCCATCTCCTCTCTGGGTTGTGGGCTGGATCTGTGGATGCAGATAGTATTGACAGCTCTCCCCATCTCCTCTCTGGGTTGTGGGCTGGACCTGTGGATGCAGATAGTATTGACAGCTCTCCCCATCTCCTCTCTGGGTTGTGGGCTGGATCTGTGGATGCAGATAGTATTGACAGCTCTCCCCATCTCCTCTCTGGGTTGTGGGCTGGACCTGTGGATGCAGATAGTATTGACAGCTCTCCCCATCTCCTCTCTGGGTTGTGGGCTGGACCTGTGGATGCAGATAGTATTGACAGCTATCTCCGTATGTGGTCTGCTGCACACGGATGTATTGAACGCTGGAAGAGGGACAGCGAGATAGAGGGGGAGGGGGGAGAGAGAGGAGGGAGGGAGAGAGAGGGGGGAAGGCAGAGACTTAGCCTATGGTCTAGAACAGTCCTAAATACCCACATATCCACCCCAGCCGCACACCCCCAAACATTACCACTGGGGAAGAAGAATTGACAGGCTTTGGGCTTTTGTTCTGAGATAAGCCTCTTTAGCTGGTGGTCTGGTAGTACAAGCATGGGCTGTTTTCTATGTGTATCTTCAGTTGCTCTGAGAGCTAACAAACATTGTACAGAGAGTCATGTATTGGTCTGTGAATCAACCATGCAAGCCACAGTACAGTCCCTCTCACACAGAAGTGTTACCAAGGTGAAGTGGGAATTGGATGTGTGTGTGTGTGTGTGTGTGTGTGTGTGTGTGTGTGTGTGTGTGTGTGTGTGTGTGTGTGTGTGTGTGTGTGTGTGTGTGTGTGTATTCTCTTCTCAGACCATTCTCCCTCTCTCGACTCAAATTATCTCTCCCTCTCGCTTTCTCTCACTCACTCACTCACTCTCTCTCTCTCTCCTCTCCTAAATTGTATCTCTCCCTGTCTCTTTCTACAGATGTAGGATCTTAATTTGAACACTCTTTTTTTGCTGAGAATTTTACTGCACTGCAGGAGTTTTAAAAAGGCTTCTAGAGTTTGTAATTTCCACTTAAAAATGTCTGACTTGATTTGCTCTAACAAAAAATATCCACTATTTGTAATTCACATAATAATTCACATTTCCTGTTGCTGCAGGATTATTTTCCTGCTGAAGCAAGCTGGATCAAATTAAGATCCTACATCTGTATCTCTCCCCCTATTCCTGGCACCACCACACAACTACAGATTGCAGTCCTCACACACCAAATGTATTGCTGCAACTGCGACATAAGAGGCTGAAAATTGGAGGGTTTTTGAGAGTAGGAGGAGGTAGCGTTCTGCGTAATTACACCTGGAGAGGGTCCAAGGCCATGCAGACAGGCAGGCAGACAGACAGACATGTAGACAGGCAGGCAGGTAGACAGGAAGAGAGGCAGGTAGGCTGGCAGACAGGCACATGCCGTCAGGCCATTGGGCACTGAACTTTTACACGATTTGCTGCAAGTGGCACCCTGGAAATCGCTGTAAACATTCATATTTAGTATGGATCTCTGTGTGATAGATGGGAACACTTCAAACTCTTATATACTTAAATAATACAACTCTATCTCTTTCTGTCTCTGTTTCTCTCTGTCTCTCTCCCTCTCTCTCTCTTTCATTTTCTCATTCTCTCCATCAATGGTTCTCTGTCTCTCCCTCTCTTCTATTTCTCTCTCTCTCATTCTCCAAAACACTAAGCCAAACATTAAAAAGGGGTGCAACCTACATATGAAATGTAATTAACAAAAATTAATTTGAACCTCCCATCTGTACATTGGAGTTTCAGAGATAATTTGTTTGGACCAATGATTCTACTGGTCCCCATCTGTGTCACACAGTTGAGTTCTCCATTTAGCGTTTGTGTGTGTGTCCATGTGTGTTTGTTTGTGTGTGTGTGTGTCCGTGTGTGTGTGTGTGTATGTGTGTGTGTGTATGTCTGTGTGTGTGGTTGGCTCGATTTATTACATAAAATAAACTGTTATATTGAAACCTTTAGAGGGGAGCAAGACATATGTCAATAGCAAATAAAATTGTCACTTCAGAACAACATTTAAAACATTGTAGAATTGCCAGGAATGGAACATAACATTAATTGTAATATATCAGGCGAATTGAGAGGTTTAAATGGTCAAAAAGAAAATGTGAATCAATAGCCCCATGTTTAGCAGTTACAATGCCAGGCTATTTTAGCCAGTGCTTGGAGCTGAGAGGAGAGAGGAAGAGAGGAGAGAGGAGTAAAGGAGGACAGAGGAGAGGAGAGAGGAGAAAGGAGGAGAGGAGAGAGGAGAGAGCAGAGGAGAGAGGAGGAAAGGAGGAGAGGAGAAAAGAGAGGAGAAAAGAGAGGTGAGAAGTGAAGAGAGAGAAAGAGAGGAGAGAGGAGGAGAGAGGAGGTGAGGAGAGATGATATATGAGTGAGGAGGAGGGGAGAGAAGAGAGGAGAAAGGAGTAGAGGATAGAGGAGGAGAGTGGGAGAAGAAAAAGAAGAGAGGAGGAGAGGAGAGAGGAGGAGAGGAGGTGAGGAGAGAGCAGAGGAGAGGAGAGAGGAGGAGAGGAGGAGAGGAGGTGAGGAGAGAGGAGAGAGAAAGAAAGGAGAGAGGAGAGAGGAGGTGAGGAGAGAGGATATATAAGATAGGGGGAGAGGTGAGAGAAAGAGAGGAGAGAGGAGAAAGGAGAGAGGATATATAAGATAGGGGGGAGGGAGGAGGAGGGGAGGAGAGAGGAGGTGAGGAGAGAGGATATATAAGATAGGAGGAGAGGAGAGAGGAGAGAGGGAGAGAGAAGGAGAGGAGAGAGAAGGAGAGGAGAGAGAAGGAGAGGATGAGAGGAGAGATGAGAGAGGAGAGAGGAGAGAGAAAGAGAGGAGGAGAGGAGAGAGGAAGAGAGAAGAAAGTAGGAGAGAAGAGTGGAGAGAGGATATAGGATATAGGAGGAAAGGGGAGAGGAGAAAGAGGGGAGAGGAGAGAGGAGAGAGGAGGAGAGAGGAGGAGAGGAGAGAGGGCGAGAGGGAGAGAGGAGAGGAGAGAGAGGAGGAGGGGGGAGAGGAGAGAGGAGAGAGGAGGTGAGGAGAGAGGAGAGAGGGAAAGAGAAGGAGAGGAGAGAGAAGGAGAGGATGAGAGGAGAGATGAGAGAGGAGAGAGGAGAGAGGAAGAGAGGAGGAGGGGAGTGAGGGAGAGAGAAGGAGAGGAGAGAGAAGGAGAGGAGAGAGGAGGAGAGGAGAGGAGAGAGGATATATAAGAGAGGAGGAGAGGAGAGAGGAGAGAGGGAGAGAGAAGGAGAGGAGAGAGAAGGAGAGATGAGAGAGGAGGAGAGGAGAGAGGAAGAGAGAAGAAAGGAGGAGAGGAGAGAGGAAGAGTGGAGAGAAGATATAGGAGGAAAGGGGAGAGGAGAAAGAGGAGAGAGAAGGAGAGGAGAGAGGGAGAGAGGAGAGGAGAGAGGATATATAAGAGAGGAGGAGAGGAGAGAGGGAGAGAGAAGGAGAGGAGAGGAGAGAGAGGAGGAGGGGGGAGAGGAGAGAGGAGAGAGGAGGTGAGGAGAGAGGAGAGAGGGAGAGAGAAGGAGAGGAGAGAGAAGGAGAGGATGAGAGGAGAGATGAGAGAGGAGGAGAGGAGAGAGAAAGAGAGAAGAAAGGAGGAGAGGAGAGAGGAAGAGTGGAGAGAAGATATAGGAGGAAAGGGGAGAGGAGAAAGAGGAGAGAGAAGGAGAGGAGAGAGGGAGAGAGGAGAGGAGAGAGAGGAGGAGGGGGAGAGGAGAGAGATGAGAGAGAAGGAGAGGAGAGAGAGGAGAGAGAAGAGAGGAGGAGAGTTGAGAGGTGGCGATGAGAGACGAGAAGAGTAGATTGGTGGAGATGAGAGAGGAGGAGAGGAGAGAGGAGGAGAGAGCATGGAGAGAGGAGGAGAGGAAGAGAAGAGGAGAGAGGAGGAGAGGAGAGAGGAGGAGAGCGTGGAGAGAGGAGAGAGGAAGAGCAGAGGAGAGAGGAGGAGACTAGAGAGGTGGAGATGAGAGAGGAGGACAGGAGGAGAGGAGAGAGGAAGAGAGAGTGTGTAGAGAGGAGAGAGGAAGTTAGGAGGAGAGGAGAGAGGAGGAAAATTAGATAGTTGAAGATTAGAGAGAAGGAGAGTAGAGTTGGAGATGAGAGAGGAGGAGAGGAGGAGAGGGGAAATGAGGGAGGAGGAGAAGAGAGGAGAGAGGAGAGAGGGAAGAGAGGAGGAGATGGGAGAGGAGGAGATGAGAGAGGAAAGGAGATATTAGGAGAGCAGAGAGGAGGAGAGGAGAGAAAGGTAGAGGAGGGTAGGAGAGAGGAGAGATTTGAGAGAATGAGAGAGGAGAAAGAAAGAGAGGAAAGAAGAAGAGAGAGGCAAGAGAAGAAGAGGAGGGAGTAGGAGAGAGAAAGGAGGAGAGGATAGAAGAGTGAAGAGGAGATGAACAGATGCACATGTAGGCCTCAATTAAAGCGTTTCAATCAGCCGCCGAGCTGCATCCAGGCTGGGCTGCAGCCAAGTCGTTCTGGAGGAGAGCGGGATGGTGGCAGGGGAGGGATGGATGGAGAGGGATGGAGGGAGGCATTGGAGGGGGATGGAGGCAGGGGAGGGAGGGATTGATGGAGAGGGATGGAGGGAGGCATGGGAGGGACGGATGGAGGCAGGGGAGGGAGGGATGGAGGGATAGATGGAGAGGGATGGAGGGAGGCATGGAAGGGAGGGATGGAGGGGGATGGAGGGAGGCATGGGAGGGAGGGATGGAAGCAGGGGAGGGAGGGATGGAGGGATAGATGGAGAGGGATGGAGGGAGGCATGGGAGGGAGGGATGGAGGGGGAGGGAGGGAGGGATGGAGGGGGAGGGAGGGAGATATGGGAGGGAGGGATGGAGGGGGATGGAGGCAGGCAGGGAGGGAGACAGAGAGAGAGCATCCAGCGGCCAGTAATGGAAACAAATAGCTAAACAGACAACAGCATAAGAAAAATACTGGTTGTTATTGGGATTTTAATGTACTTACTGCACAGCCTTGAGTATAAATCTATCACCAGACTTGACTGTTCGGTTTGGGGCATAGTTTATCCTACAGAGGAACCAAGTAAATTGATATAGAATACAATGCATATACCGTATAGTAAACTCAGCAAGAAAATAAATGTTATTTTCAGGACTCTGTCTTTCAAAGATCATTTGTAAAAATCCAAATAACTTCACAGATCTTCATTGTAAAGGGTTTAAACACTGTTTCCCATGCTTGTTCAATGAACCATAAACAATTAATGAACATGCACCTGTGGAACGGTCGCTAAGACACTAACAGCTTACAGACGGTAGGCAATTAAGGTCACAGTTATGAAAACTTAGGACACTAAAGAGGCCATTCTACTGACCCTGAAAAACACCAAATGACATGTGCCCAGGGTCCCTGCTCATCTGCGTGAACGTGCCTTAGGTATGCTGCAAGGAGGCATGAGAACTGAAGATGTGGCCAGGGCAATAAATTGCATTGTCCGTACTGTGAGATATCTAAGACAGAGCTACAGGGAGACAGGACGGACAGCTGATCATCCTCGCACTGGCAGACCACGTGTAAAAACACCTGCACAGGATTGGTACATCCGAACATCACACCTGCGGGACAGGTACAGGATGGCAACAACAACTGTCTGAGTGACACCAGGAACGCACAATCCCTCCATCACTGCTCAGACTGTCCGCAATAGGCTGAGAGAGGCTGGACTGAGGGCTTGTAAGGCAGGTCCCCACCAGACATCACCGGCAACAACGTCGCCTATGGGCACAAACCTACCGTCGCTGGACCAGATAGGACTGGCAAAAAGTGCTCTTCACTGATGAGTCACAGTTTTGTCTCATCAGGGGTGATGGTCGGATTCGTGTTTATTCTCGAAAGAATGAGCGTTATACCGAGGCCTGTACTCTGGAGCGGGATCGATTTGGAGGTGGAGGGTCAGTCATGGTCTGGGGCGGTGTGTCACAACATCATCGGACTGAGCTTGTTGTCATTGCAGGCAATCTCAACGCTGTGCGTTACAGGGAAGACATCCTCCTCCCTCATGTGGTACCCTTCCTGCAGGCTCATCCTGACATGACCCTCCAGCATGACAATGCTACCAGCCATACTGCTTGTTCTGTGCGTGATTTCCTGCAAGACAGGAATGTCAGTGTTCTGCGATGGCCAGCAAAGAGCCCAGATCTCAATCCCATTGAGCACGTCTGGGACCTGTTGGATCAGAGGGTGAGGGCTAGGGCCATTCCCCCCAGAAATGTCTGGGAACTTGCAGGTGCTTTGGTGGAAGAGTGGGGTAACATCTCACAGCAAGAACTGGCAAATCTGGTGCAGTCCATGAGGAGGAGATGCACTGCAGGGAGATGCACTGCTTTGTTCAGGGACACAATCTGTTAGTCACATGTCTGTGAACCTTGTTCAGTTTATGTCTCAGTTGTTGAATCTCGTTACAGTGAGGGAAAAAGTATTTGATCCCCTGCTGATTTTGTACGTTTGCCCACTGACAAAGAAATGATCAGTCTATAATTTTAATGGTAGGTTTATTTGAACAGTGAGAGACAGAATAACAACAAAAAAATCCAGAAAAACGCATGTCAAAAATGTTATAAATTGATTTGCATTTTAATGAGGGAAAAAAGTATTTGACCCCATCTCAATCAGAAAGATTTCTGGCTCCCAGGTGTCTTTTATACAGGAAACGAGCTGAGATTAGGAGCACACTCCTAAAGGGAGTGGTCCTAATCTCAGTTAGTTACCTGTATAGAAGACATCTGGGAGCCAGAAGCAATCAATCAATCAGATTCCAAACTCTCCACCATGGCCAAGACCAAAGAGCTCTCCAAGGATGTCAGGGACAAGATTGTAGACCTACACAAGGCTGGAATGGGCTTCAAGACCATCGCCAAGCAGCTTGGTGAGAAGGTGACAACAGTTGGTGCCATTATTCGCAAATGGAAGAAACACAAAAGAACTGTCAATCTCCCTCAGCCTGGGGCTCCATGCAAGATCTCACCTCGTGGAGTTGCAATGATCATGAGAACGGTGAGGAATCAGCCCAGAACTACACGGGAGGATCTTGTCAATGATCTCAAGGCAGCTGGGACCATAGTCACCAAGAAAACAATTGGTAACACACTATGCTGTGAAGGACGGAAATCCTGCAGTGCCCGCAAGTTCCCCCTGCTCAAGAAAGCACATATACATGCCCGTCTGAAGTTTGCCAATTAACATCTGAATGATTCAGAATACAACTGGGTGAAAGTGTTGTGGTCAGATGAGACCAAAATGGAGCTCTTTGGCATCAACTCAACTCGCCTTGTTTGGAGGAGGAGGAATGCTGCCTATGACCCCAAGAACACCATCCCCACCGTCAAACATGGAGGTGGGAACATTATGCTTTGGGGGGGGGGGTTCTGCTAAGGGGACAGAACAACTTCACCGCATCATTTGACGGGATGATGGACGGGGCCATGTACCGTCAAATCTTGGGTGAGAACCTCCTTCCCTCAGCCAGGGCATTGAAAATGGGTCGTGGATGGATATTCCAGCATGACAATGACCCAAAACAAACGGCCAAGGCAGCAAAGGAGTGGCTCAAGAAGAAGCACATTATTAAGGTCCTAGAGTGGCCTAGCCAGTCTCCAGACCTTAATCCCATAGAAAATCTGTGGAGGGAGCTGAAGGTTTGACTTGCCAAACGTCAGTCTCGAAACCTTAATGACTTGGAGAAGATCTGCAAAGAGGAGTGGGACAAAATCCCTCCTGAGATGTGTACAAACCCGGTGACCAACTACAAGAAACGTCTGACCTCTGTGATTGCCAACAAGGGTTTTGCCACCAAGTACTAAGTCATGTTTTGCAAAGGGGTCAAATACTTATTTCCCTCATTAAAATGGAAATCATTTTATAACATTTTTGACATGCGTTTTTTCTGGATTTTTTGTTGTTATTCTGTCTCTCACTGTTCAAATAAACCTACCATTAAAATTATAGACTGATCATTTCTTTGTCAGTGGGCAAACGTACAAAATCAGCAGGGGATCAAATACTTTTTTCCCTCACTGTACACGATGTCGCTATTTCAGCCACACCTGTAGCTGATAGGTGTATTTAATCCCTCACTGTATGTTCATACAAATATTTACACGTTAAGTTTGCAGAAAATAAACGCTGTTGACATTGAGAGGACGTTTCTTTTTTTGCTGAGTTTATATCATGAACCTTAAATCGCCCAATGATCTTAGTCTCTTGTGACCTCTGGTGACCTCTGGTGACCTCTGGTGACCTCTAGTGACCTGTAGTGACCTGTTCCTAACCGATCCCTAGATACAGCACAGCAGTAAAAGGACTGAAATATTCACCTCAATTCTTCCCTCGACCCATTCCTTGTCCCCCCTCTCCTCACTACATTACCATGCTCCAGCAGAATGTATCAGTTTGCATCACCTCAGGCCCCTGATGAGCTGCGTTTGGACAGGCCTCATGGGCGAGCGAACCAAACAACATCACAAAAGAAGGAGAGTCGTTGGCAAAGAGCGCCTACAGAGTGATGATGAGGATAATGACTGAAGATATCTGTGAGGCCTAGGGGAGGACAGCTGAGTGGTGATAGCACACACACACACACACACACACACACACACACACACACACACACACACACACACACACACACACACACACACACACACGAGCAGGTGTCCACATACTTTTGGTCATGTAGTGCAGATCAAAATTACATCTCTAAATTGGCTCAACAACAACTTTAATTCGTTGAATACACTGTGTTGAATAGCCACGTGTTTGACCAGTTAGCATTGTGTGAAGTGTCTCTCTCTTGTTTAAGTGAATATAGATTGCACTGTGATTTGAAGGGGATACAATAACTGTCATTCCACACTCTCTTACTCTGCAATTTACTGTCATTTGAGAGAGTTACGGCCAAAGTGAACGTGAACAGCTGCGTGTGGTCCATCTCACACAGCTGCATTGAGACCAACCTGCGGGGCTAACCGACACCTGGTTCAAACACACACGGTGAATCCGGGTCTACGTTACCATGGTTTCACGCATTTAGGGCCCGATTCAGACTTAGGAAACGTATGCCTGTGGTTCCCTTGCGCCGCGCTGAAATACATTTCATTAAACCGCTGAAAACCCTGCCACTTGCTGGGAAACATGTGTTTTTTTTGTGGAGTTTTCATTCAATAGGGTTTTCAGCATATTTAAATTATTTATATTATTTATTTATTATTTATTTGTTTACTATTCTAAAGCCATCCTTTTACATTTGGTGTACCGTAATTCAAATTTTCTCTACAGACTCACTAAAATATATGAAATCATATAGTATTAGTCACATGCGCCGAATACAACAGGTGTAGACCTTACAGTGAAATGCTTATTTACAAGCCCTTAACCAACAATGCAGCTTTAAGAAAAATACCTAAAAAATGAAAGGCATTCATTAAAGCGCAACAGTAAAATAACAGTAGCGAGGCTATGTACAGGGGGTTATGGTACAGAGTCAATGTGGAGGCTATATACAGGGGATTACGGTAAAGAGTCAATGTGGAGGCTGTATACAGGGGATTACGATACAGAGTCAATGTGGACGCTGTATACAGGGGATTACGGTACAGAGTCAATGTGCGGGGGCACTGGTAAATCCAGGTAATTGAAGTAATATGAACATGTATGTAGAGTTATTTTTTATTTCACCTTTATTTAAAAAGGTGAAAGTAGCTATGCATAGATAATAACAGAGAGTAGTAGCAGCAGCAGTGTAGAAGGGGGGGGCAATGCAAATAGTCTGGGTAGCCATTTCATTAGAGGGAACGGTTGAGTTGATATGGAGGGAACAGTTGAGTTGATGTGGAGGGAACAGTTGAGGTGATATGGAGGAAACAGTTGAGTTGATATGGAGGGAACAGTTGAGGTGATATGGAGGAAACAGTTGAGTTGATATGGAGGGAACAGTTGAGTTGATATGGAGGGAACAGTTGAGTTGATATGGAGGGAACAGTTGAGTTGATATGGAGGGAACAGTTGAGTTGATATGGAGGGAACAATTGAAGTGATATGAGGGAACAGTTGAGTTGATATGGAGGGAACAGTTGTGTGTATTAAGGATCAGTGAAGAAAGCCTATAAGCACAAAATATACTGGTGAATCAAAAATACAGTGGATTGATTCATCCTGAATATTGCCATGTTCAATCTATGAGATATTAGAGGGTAATAATGACTGTTGCTGTTGGAAAGGCAACATGTTGGTGTGCTTCAGTTTGCTGCCCTGTGACTGGTTTCACATGTGTTTTTAGCGATAATAAGGTAAAATAGATCTAAAACTTACCCAAGCAGCTTGCTCATTTACCTGGCTCTTATCAATAACTCTTATTGATTAGTAAAGGCCAGCGCGTGGAGAATGGTGTGGTGGAATGATGAGATAGTGAAGTCTAGGTCATAATACGGTGTGTCTGTAGACCCCACCTCCGCCATAACTTCATTTCTTTGATCTCCCTCCCAAACGAACAGCGGGGTGAATAGCATGATATTATAATTTTTAAGTTCAAGGTCAGAATAGGGGTAAAGAGAAAAGTTGAATAAAAAGGGAATTATATACCATTTACATATGCTTAACTCAGCTGTAAATTCCCCCCTATAAGCACATTTAATACAACCCTGGCCTTATCTACGTACTACAGTGACTTGCCATTATTACAATATTGGCTACTGTTTTTCTACGACGACATTTAAAACATCACCCCTTTAAATCCAGTTAGCCAAGTCTGTTCTGTGATTTATAGGCCTAGTCGGTAAATTCTGTCTCCACGGTTAAGTAAAAAGATGCAGGAGGTTATTTTGCTGAGGCAGTATAGTCTCTTAGGTACGGCTAAATTACAAAAACACAGTGTAGCGAGAGACATGAGGATATAAAGCTCTGGCAATTTGCAAATTTTTGTTTATCTTAATTTTTTTCACAGAACAACTCCAGGGAAAACCTTTTGAGAAAGTTGTTCAGAACACGTTTCTCAGCAAATAGTATATTTATAATTTTAGGTTATTATTTTTTTATGTTATGTTTTTTTAACACAATTTAATCACTGCAGTGTTTGTTAAGACACTTTTATATATAGATATTTTTTTATGAAATATTTATATTGTTTTATTCTGCAATAAATTAATTCTCATGGGCTTTTTTATTTACAGGCAACCCTGCTGTTTTTACACAGTTTTCCCCAGGTAGTTGTTTTTCTCCTCTTTTCCTTTCACACATTGTTGCATTCTTGTTTTATCAGTCTACAGGACTGGAGGGCCAACTATTGACTTAGCTGTGTTAGAGGATGATAATTTACAAGTTCAAATCACAAGCTCACAACACTTTATATTTTGGGGTCTCAGACAAATGGTACAGAGTTGCCAAATAAACCCTAATATGACAGCTGAAGTCCCTGCTAAGACAATAATACCCAGACACCAATTAAATAAATCCTCAAGTCAGCAATCGCATTAGTAAAAACACATCCAATGGCAGGATGGATGACACTGCCAATAAAACACATCCAATGGCAGGATAGATGACACTGCCAATAAAACACATCCAATGGCAGGATGGATGACACTGCCAATAAAACACATCCAATGGCAGGATGGATGACACTGCCAATAAAACACATCCAATGGCAGGATGGATGACACTGCCAATAAAACACATCCAATGGCAGGCTGGATGACACTGCCAATAAAACACATCCAATGGCAGGATGGATGACACTGCCAATAAAACACATCCAATGGCAGGATGGATGACACTGCCAATAAAACACATCCAATGGCAGGATGGATGACACTGCCAATAAAACACATCCAATGGCAGGATGGATGACACTGCCAATAAAACACATCCAATGGCAGGCTGGATGCAAATATTACAAAGATACCAACCGACCAACCAATGTACAATAAAAATTTAAAAACCGGAGTAAACTGAGCGCTGAATCACGATAGGGCTGTCCCCCTTTAGACAGACAGGCACCTCCTAATGAACAACAAATACATAGAAATAAAACTGATATAAATACGATAAAAAAATATATATAAGTAGGTAAACAATTGTTCATGTTGCACATGGGTTTAATAAGCTTACACAGGAACCCCCGCCCCCAGGGAAACCTTTAAATTGAAATCACAACGTAATGCTGAACTTCTGCGATACGGATTCAATAGAGCCCTAAGTCGAGAAAGCTTACCGGTAGCCTGCGATACGGATTCAATAGAGCCCTAAGTCGAGAAAGCTTACCGGTAGCCTGCGATACGGATTCAATAGAGCCCTAAGTCGAGAAAGCTTACCGGTAGCCTGCGGCACTTGTGAATGGTACTCACGGGTGCTTTTTCAAGGCCTATGTCAGATTCTTCAGCGAGTGTAATTAGCTCCAGTGAGTGTAATTTGCTCAATATTAGAGGTTGAGAAAGAAAGTTGGCATCATTAGAAAGAAGATTGTGTTCCCTTTTCTACTGTAGGTATATTATTCAAAATGTGTTAATTTTGTAGTTATTAGCGATATTCATAAAAATATTGAAATAAAAACATTTCTTTCCACTTTTTTCTTTTCTGATTTTTTGCAGAACCCCTGTAGTAATTCCGAGGACCCCAAGGGGGTGGTAAATGCTTGGTTGAATACCCCTGGGTTAGGATCCTGCCGGCGTGGCCTGTCCCGTTCCAGTGATCAACAGACCAGGCCATACATCACATCATGTATAGTGTCAAAGCTCCTAAATCAGATGATTAAGAGTGTACGCTACCAGTTGCCCACGTGAGATTGATTCGTTTAATTTGGTCAAGGTTGGTGGAGTGTAGGATTTAATCTGACGTCCACACGTTAAAACATTGTATTTGTCCATGAATGGAGATATTATAAACAAGTTTGATTAACTTGAACATGGGACAGCAGCTTTGTTGGCAGGGAAGAGTAGCTAGCAGGGGGGATTGCACTCACACATGTTAAGGTAACGAGGCTTTGGGCTTTGCCTGTGATTTGTACATTCTTCACAGCTCCCCTTCCCAAAAGTAATTAAAGCTTGATATAACTAAATGGAAGTCATCAGCCAATCAGTCGTCCTGTATGATGGGATTGTTGGCTTGCGCTTACACTCCTAATTACATTCTAACTAGAGCTCATTCAGAACAGAGAGACATACACTGGATACCATACACCCAAACGGAAGCACAGTGTTAAGCTAGCCTAAAACAGTGGCTAAACAAACGGACAAAAGCTCACCAACAAATGTGTTTAATTAGTTAAGTCTTGACAAACGCTCACTGACAGACGTGTTTAATTAGTTAAGTCTTAACAAACGCTCACTGACAGATGTGTTTAATTAGTTAAGTCTTAACAAACGCTCACTGACAGACGTGTTTAATTAGTTAAGTCTTAACAAACGCTCACTGACAGACGTGTTTAATTAGTTAAGTCTTGACAGGTTAATTGGGGCTAGGGGGCAGTATTTTCACGGCCGGATGAAAAACGTACCCAATTTAAACATGTTACTACTCTGGCCCAAAAACTAGAATATGCATATTATTAGTAGATTTGGACAGAAAACACTCTGAAATTTCTAAAACTGTTTGAATGGTGTCTGTGAGTATAACAGAACTCATATGGCATGAAAAAAACAGAGAAAAATTGAATCAGGAAGTGGGAGAAAATAGAAATGTAGTTTTTCTTTTGAATCCCTTGAAAAACTACAGTGACATAGGATTTACGTTGCACCTCCTAACTCTTCCATTGGCTGTCAACAATCTTTAGGAACTGGTTTCCTTCGTCACCTGTTACCGGGCAGAAAATTGTGGCTCAGTCAATCACTGGCCAGTCTGAGGACAGGTGTCTTATGACGCGCGTGCACGTGACTTCGTTGTTTTATATGTTTCTTCTGGGATGAATACCTATTGTCCGGTTGTAAAATTATCACAATTTTACGTTAAAAAATATCCTAAAGGATTGATTGTAAACATCGTTTGACGTGTTTCTACAAACGGTAATGGAACTTTGAACATTTCGTCTATGGATTTGCGTCCACGCCACATGGCATTGTAAAGTGTTCTGGATGGGTCAACAAAACGGACGTATTTGGACATAAATGATGGACTTTGCAGAACAAATGAACATTTCTTGTTGAAGTGGGTGCCCATCCGAGTGCATTCCGCCGAAGATCAGCAAAGGTAAGTAAATATTTCGAACATATTTTTAGAGATTTGTCGACGCTGTGGTTGTAGGCTAACTGTATAGCTTAGCATTGAAGGCTAAGTTCTGTACTCAGAATATTGAACAATGTGCTTTTTCCGTAAAGTTATTTTGAAATCTGACAAAGTGGTTGCATAAAGGAGTAGATTATCTCTAATTCTTAAAATAATTGTTATACATTTTGTCAACGTTTATGAGTTCTTCTGTAAATTAAATGTGCCTATTCACCGGGAGTTATGGGGAGAAAACATTTTCTGAACGTCACGCGCCAATGTAAAAATTTTTGGAAATAAATATAAACTTGATCGAACAAAAAATGCATGTATTGTCTAACATGATGTCCTAGGAGTGTCATCTGATGAAGATTGTGAAAGGTTAGTGCTTAATTGTAGCTGTATATCTGGTTTTGTGATGGCTATCCGTGCTTGGAAAATTATTTTAATTTTTTTGCTAAGGTGCTATGCTAAAATAATCTAATGTTTTGCTTTCACCGTAAAGCCTTTTTGAATCGGACAATGTGATTGGATTAACGAGTAGAGTATCTTTAAAATGCCTTATAATACTTGAATTTTAATTTTGAGATTATTTTGTTTTGAATTTCGCGCCGTGCTATCTCACTGGTTGTTGTCCAACCAATCCCTTTAGCGGGATTGTATCCTCTAGAGGTTTTAAGAGATTATGTTTTGCTGTTTCCTCTTTTCTGAACTGCTCTGAACAGGACAAGTCGATTTCAGCGGCGGGACCCCAAATCTGATCTTAATGTAAATGACAATCTCCAATAGCTGGATTGTGGAGAGAGTTCATATTGCAAAGGAAAATTAGTTTTCCTTAACCTGGCTAAAGTTATCGCGTCAGCGCTGATCGTATCTTGCCAAAGAAGTCGGTCTGCAAACCTCTGGCTTCTTGGGAGCTTTTTTTCATGCATGCCAACCTCTCGGAAATATTCAACTATGCAAGATGATGGGTTATTGAATCAGGATCTATTGAAACCCACTTCAACCAAAACAAGCATGTGTGCCCAGAGATGCATGAACGTGCATATATACATATAAACGCACACACTGCAGTCCACCAGGCTGCCAAATGTTGACATCTCATTAGAAATGAAGGATTTAGCTATTCTTAGTAATACTGTAGCTTCTCTGCTCAACCAACATGGCTGTGGATTTGGGGAATGACGGGGAAGTGTGAGGTAGCTTCAAAGGGAGAGAAAACAGAGCCTAAAACATAGAGTGTATTGACGCACCGGTGGTCACTCTAAGTAACACAATAACAAAAATCAACAAACAAATATGTTTTGTCAAAAAATGACTTTGTCAAAAAACTCAAAACTATATCCTGAGCTTTCTTAGCTCGGCATAAAAAGAAACGTCCACTCATGGTCAACTGCATTTATTTTCAGCAAACTTAACGTGTAAATATTTGTATCAACATAACAAGAATCAACAACTGAGACATAAAGTGAACAAGTTTCACAGACATGTGACTAACAGAAATGGAGTAATGTGTCCCTGAACAAATGGGGGGTCAAAATCAAAAGTAACAGTCAGTATCTGGTGTGATCACCAGCTGCATTAAGTACTGCTGTACATCTCCTCCTCATGGACTGCACCAGATTTGCCAGTTCTTGCTGTGAGATGTTACCCCACTCTTCCACCAAAGCACCTGCAAGTTCCCAGACATTTATGGGGGGAATGGCCCTAGCCCTCACCCTCTGATCCAACAGGT
Source organism: Salmo trutta (assembly GCF_901001165.1). Lineage (NCBI taxonomy): Eukaryota > Metazoa > Chordata > Actinopteri > Salmoniformes > Salmonidae > Salmo > Salmo trutta. The sequence goes on along the minus strand of NC_042964.1, from coordinate 5,658,733 downwards.
CCCAGACGTGCTCAATGGGATTGAGATCTGGGCTCTTCGCTGGCCATCGCAGAACACTGACATTCCTGTCTTGCAGGAAATCACGCACAGAACGAGCAGTATGACAACAAGCTCAGTCCGATGATGTTGTGACACACCACCCCAGACCATGACGGACCCTCCACCTCCAAATCGATCCCACTCCAGAGTACAGGCGCTCATTCCTTCAACGTTTAACGCGAATCCGACCATCACCCCTGGTGAGACAAAACAGAGACTCGTCAGTGAAGAGCACTTTTTGCCAGTCCTGTTTGATCCAGCGATGGTGGGTTTATGCCCACAGGCGACGTTGTTGCCGGTGATGTCTGGTGAGGACCTGCCTTACAACAGGCCTAGAAGCCCTTAGTCCAGCCTCTCTCAGCCCATTGCGGACAGTCTGAGCACTGATGGAGGGATTGTGCATTCCTGGTGTAACTCGGGCAGTTGTTGTTGCCATCCTGTACTTGTCCCACAGGTGTGATGTTCGGATGTACCGATCCTGTGCAGGTGTTGTTACACGTGGTCTGCCACTGCGAGGATGATCAGTTGTCCGTCTTCTCTCCCTGTAGCGCTGTCTTAGGCATCTCACAGTATGGACATTAACATTTATTGCCCTGGCCACATATCAAATCAAATCAAATTTTTTTGGTCACATACACCTGGTTAGCAGATGTTAATGTGAGTGTGGCAAAATGCTTGTGCTTCTAGTTCCGACCGTGCAGTAATATCTAACAAGCAATCTAACAATTTCCCAGTAACTACCTTATACACACAAGTGTAAAGGAATGAATAAGAATATGTACATATTAATATATGGATGAGCGATGGCCGTGCGGCATAGGCAAGATGCAGTAGATGGTATAGAGTACAGTATATACATATGAGATGAGTAATGTAGGGTATGTAAACATTATATAAAGTGGCATTGTTTAAAGTGACTAGTGATACATTTATTACATCCAATTTTTTATTGTTAAAATGGCTAGAGATTTGAGTCAGTATGTTGGCAGCAGCCACTCAATGTTAGTGATGGCTGTTTAACAGTCTGTTGGCTTTGAGATAGAAGCTGTTTTTCAGTCTCTTGGTTCCAGCTTTGATGCACCTGTACTGACCTCGCCTTCTGGATGATAGCGGGGTGAACAGGCAGTGGCTCGGGTGGTTGTTGTCCTTGTTGATCTTTTTGGCCTTCCTGTGACATCGGGTGGTGTAGGTGTCCTGGAGGGCAGGTAGTTTGCCCCCAGTGATGCGTTGTGCAGACCTCACTACCCTCTGAAGAGCCTTACGGTTGTGGGCGGAGCAGTTGCCGTACCAGGCGGTGATATAGCCTGACAGGACGCCCTCGATTGTGCATCTGTAAACGTTTGTGGGTTTTTCCGGTGACAAGCCAAATTTCTTCAGCCTCCTGAGGTTGAAGAGGCGCTGTTGCGCCTTCTTCACCACACTGTCTGTGTGGGTGGACCATTTCAGTTTGTCCGTGATGTGTACACCGAGGAACGTAAAACTTTCCATCTTCTCCACTAATGTCCCGTCGATGTGGATGGGGTGGTGGTCCCTCTGCTGTTTCCTCAAGTCCACGATAATCTCCTTTGTTTTGTTGACGTTGAGTGTGAGATTATTTTCCTGACACCAAACTCCGAGTGCCCTCACTTCCTCCCTGTAGACCGTCTCGTCGTTGTTGGTAATCAAGCCTACCACTGTAGTGTCGTCTGCAAACTTGATCATTGAGTTGGAGGTGTGCATGGCCACGCAGTCATGGGTGAACAGTGAGTACAGGAGAAGGCTGAGAATGCACCCTTGTGGGGCCCCAGTGGTGAGGATCAGCAGGGTGGAGGTGTTGTTTCCTACCCTCACCACCTGGGGGCGGCCCGTCAGAAAGTCCAGGACCCAGTTGCACAGGGTGGGGCCGAGACCCAGGTTCTCGAGCTTTATGACGAGTTTGGAGGGTACTATGGTCGTCATGCCTCCTTGTAGCATGCCTAAGGCATGTTTACACAGATGAGCAGGGACCCTGGTGTTTTTCAGAGTCAGTAGAAAGGCCTCATTAGTGTCCTAAGTTTTCATAACTGTGACCTTAATTGCCTTCCGTCTGTAAGCTGTTAGTGTCTTAATGACCGTTCCACAGGTGAATGTTCATTAGTTGTTTATGGTTCATTGAACAAGCATGGGAAACAGTGTTTAAACCCTTTACAAAGAAGATGTGTGAAGTTATTTGGATTTTTACGAATTATCTTTGAAAGACAGGGTCCTGAAAAAGGGGCATTTCTTTTTTTGCTGAGTTTATCTTCTAGATACAGGATGGAAACTTCAAAACCTTATTCCTTATGATAACATTTTTTTGACTGTCTTTTTTGCCATTTATGAATGTGATATTCAATGCGTTTCTATGGGCTATTAGTAGTAAAGGCCAAATTATATATGTAGATACCTAAAGGGATCATCAAATTCTAAAATTAAATAGCTAAATGATTCATGGTATGACCTTCTTAAAAAAAATGCATGTCAGTTTAGAAACCTCCCTCCCCCACCTCCGTGTCCAAATCCACTGAAACATATACTGTAACCCCCCCACAAAATTTAAAAAAATAATTAAATGGAAACGGATGGTCCTGAACTATTCAATGTCTATTTTCTACCAAAGCACTGTGGATTACGGGAGAAAACAGGCCTGAAATCCAAAATAGGCATGTTTCCATTGACCGGGTTTGTTCAACAAAAGCAATGTCGCAAAAAAAAACATGAACCGGCAGCGAGAGGAGACAAATTCTAAAGATCTACACGTTTTATCTGTTCCACAGGTGTGGATTGTTTTATTGTCAAACTTTGTTTATTTTGACAAATGATGATGGAACCTGTGTTTTTCCCCAAGTAAATGATTGTTGCCGATTAGTTTAGATAACTATAAAACTATAAAGCTCATTCCTCATTTAATTTGAAATGCCTACTCCTTGCTAAATCAATTTTTTCAACTTTAATAATTATGTCTCTTTGCAGGACAAGGATTTTCTTGACTTTCAAGAACGCCTGAATTGTTTTGTCTTGCTTTTCTGATTGGCTGGATGCAAGTTTCAGCAGCCAATTATTACAGATCTACATGAATGCAAGTTTCACCATGGAAACGGACCATGGCGACACGTTGGAGGCAATTTATTAATGCACAATTTGCCTAAATGGATAATGGAAACATTACGTCTAGCTGTTTTTATCGACAGTTCAATTGAAACGCAGTGTAGCAGGCAATTGTCAATCTGTTTTCTTTGCAAACTTTCTAAATGTCGACAAAAAAATCAATGGACAAGTTAATGGTAGCATACACTAGTTAGTGTTAGGTACTCCAAACAAACACGCACACACACGCACACACACCCACACACATCAGAGGATCCATCTGCTTCACTCCGATGATGTTTGCTCCTTGTGTGATCATTAGCGGCTGGAAGCCACACTGCACATCGACATTGCCAGACGTTTGGAGCAACAATACGGGCCATAACGAGTGCTTCAAGTTTTTGCCAATTGGTGGTCAAGACAACACTTTTCCACTAACAGCCTAGTGCCGTGTGACCTGGATGTGGAGTTTATTTGTTTGTGTGTTTGTTTACGTGTTGTTCCCAGGATTATGTTTTCTTTGACTGTGTTTCCTGATTTGCCTTTGCCCAAACCGATGCTGGGCTGTGGAGGATGTGGGGTTTTGAGGCTGGCGACAGCACAACCGATCTGGATGTGTGTGTTTGGAAGGCCTGCCCATGTTCCCTGCATCCCACTGGAGCAGCCTCTGGGCCTGAGATTTTGGCTAAACGTCCTTAATTAACACAGATGCTGGCTAGACCACCTTAACAGAGATGCTGGCTAGACCACCTTTACAGGGATGCTGGCTAGACCACCTTAACAGAGATGCTGGCTCCACCACCTTAACAGAGATGCTGGCTAGACCACCTTAACAGAGATGCTGGCTAGACCACCTTAACAGAGATGCTGGCTCCACCACCTTAACAGAGATGCCGGCTCCACCACCTTAACAGAGATGCTGGCTAGACCACCTTAACAGAGATGCTGGCTAGACCACCTTTACAGGGATGCTGGCTAGACCACCTTAACAGAGATGCTGGCTCCACCACCTTAACAGAGATGCTGGCTCCACCACCTTAACAGAGATGCTGGCTAGACCACCTTAACAGAGATGCTGGCTCCACCACCTTAACAGAGATGCTGGCTTCACCACCTTAACAGAGATGCTGGCTAGACCACCTTAACAGAGATGCTGGCTAGACCAACTTAACAGAGATGCTAGCTACACCACCTTAACAGAGATGCTGGCTACACCACCTTAACAGAGATGCTGGCTAGACCACCTTAACAGAGATGCTGGCTACACCACCTTAATAGAGATGCTGGCTACACCACCTTAACAGAGATGCTGGCTCCACCACCTTAACAGAGATGCTGGCTAGACCACCTTAACAGAGATGCTGGCTCCACCACCTTAACAGAGATGCTGGCTCCACCACCTTAACAGAGATGCTGGCTAGACCACCTTAACAGAGATGCTGGCTCCACCACCTTAACAGAGATGCTGGCTCCACCACCTTAACAGAGATGCTGGCTCCACCACCTTAACAGAGATGCTGGCTACACCACCTTAACAGAGATGCTGGCTAGACCACCTCAACAGAGATGCTGGCTCCACCACCTTAACAGAGATGCTGGCTACACCACCTTAACAGAGATGCTGGCTCCACCACCTTAACAGAGATGCTGGCTTCACCACCTTAACAGAGATGCTGGCTAGACCACCTTAACAGAGATGCTGGCTACACCACCTTAACAGAGATGCTGGCTACACCACCTTAACAGAGATGCTGGCTACACCACCTTAACAGAGATGCTGGCTAGACCACCTTAACAGAGATGCTGGCTACACCACCTTAACAGAGATGCTAGCTTCACCACCTTAACAGAGATGCTGGCTCCACCACCTTAACAGAGATGCTGGCTCCACCACCTTAACAGAGATGCTGGCTCCACCACCTTAAGCAACAGAATTGAACAGATATGCAACAGAATTGACACGTTTAGGTTAAACTAGTTAGTAGGTAGTAAGTAATAGGTAGTAGTTAGTGCTTATAACGAGGGCTGCAGGGGCACATGTGAGCAAGGAAAGGAGAGAGAGAGAGAGAGAGAGAGAGAGAGAGACTTGGAGAAGAGTCCCCTGAGAATGCTGGTCTTGGAGCTCTGTTCACAGACCCTTGAGAAAAGAGAGCGAGAGCGAGAGAAAGGCGGCCGTAGGCAGACCTGGCTCTCAAGAGAAGACAGACTATGTGCACACTGCCCACAAAATGAGGTGGAAACTGAGCTGTACTTCCTAACCTCCTGCCAAATGTATCACCACATATTTCCCTCAGATTACACAGTCCCACAAAGAATTCGAAAACAAACCCAATTTTGATAAACTCCCATATATATTGGGTGAAATACCACACTATGCCATCCCAGCAGCAAGATATGTGACCTGTAGCAACAAGAAAAGGGCAACCAGCGAAGAACAAACACCCTTTCGGACTTAAACTATTTGCACATAACATGACATTTGAAATGTCTTTATTCTTTTGGAACTTTTGTGAGTATAATGTTTACTGTTTATTTCACTTTTGTATATTATCTACTTCACTTGCTTTGGCAATGTTAACACGTTTCCCATGCCAATAAAGCCCTTACATTGAAATAAAAATTGAATTCAGAGGAATTGAGAGAGAGAGAGAGAGAGAGAGAGAGGGAGAGAGGGAGTGAGAGACAGAGAAACAGAGGGAGAGAGAGAAAGAGAGAGAGAGAGAGAGAGAGAGAGACAGGGAAAGGGAGATGAAAATAGTGAAACACTGACAAGCCTCCAGTTCTGCCTGAGGTAGACCAACACACTGTTACACCACGTTAACACCAACAGAGCTTCATCTAACCACCTGAGACCCATCTGCATGGATATCAAATCAAATCAAAGATTTGTTGTCACATGCCCTGAGTACAGTGTAGACCTTACGGGGAAATGCTTACTTACGAGCCTTTAACCAACAGCGCAGTTCAAATAGAGTTAAGAAAATATTTACCAAATAAACTGAAGTAAAAAATAATAAAAAGTAACACAATAAAATAACAATAACGAGGCTATATGCAGGAGGTATGTGTAAAGTGACTATACATAGATAATAAACAGCGAGTAGCAACAGTGTACATAACAAATGGGGTGGGTCAATGTAAATAGACTGGTGGCCATTTGATTAATTGTTCAGCAGTCTTATGGCTTGGGGAAAGAAGCTGTTAAGGAGCCTTTTGATACTAGACTTGGTGCTCCGGTACCGCTTGACTTGCGTTAGCAGAGAAAACAGTCTATGACTAGGGTTGCTGGAGTCTTTGACAATTTTTGGGGCCTTCCTCTGACACCGCCTAGTATAGAGGTCCTGGACGGCAGGAAGCTTGGCCCCAGTGATGTACTGGGCCGTAAACACTACTCTCTGTAGCGCCTTAGGGGTCAGATGCCGAGCAGTTGCCGTACCAGGCGGTGATGCAACCGGTCAGGAAGCTCTCGATGGTGCAGCTATGTCTCTCAGTGCACATTAGAAATAGGCTTAAAATACAAGTATTTTTTTTTAAGAATATAGTTCCAAATGGAACGTAAAATTCCTAGCTAAGTAAATACATTGTTTAGTTCATAACAATGTCTTGCGTCTGCATACTAGATATTTTCTGACAAGCCTGTAGTCTCACAGGTTACCACTCACCTTGAAGGGCAGTGTTTCCATAGTCATTTAGTTGTGATGGATTGTCAATTCTGCCCATGTATCATTACTATGTTTCACTATTATCAGTAAGATGTATTACTGTACAGCCAAGGACAAAGAGAATGGAGTGTTAAAACATGCAAATGTCCACCGTATTCACCAACATGTTGAATTTATGAGTGTTTTGAGAAGATGTAGGTACAAGTTGAAGCGACTGCAACACCATTTAGACATTCTGTTACAACTCTCTCTCTCTCTCTCTCTCTCTCTCTCTCTCTCTCTCCATGTCTCTCTCTCTCTCCCATTTCTCTTTCTCTCTCTCTCTCTCTCTCTCTCTCCCTGTCTCTCTCTCTCTCCCATTTCTCTCTCTCTCTCTCTCTCTCTCTCTCTCTCTCTCTCTCTCTCCCTGTCTCTCTCTCTCTCCCATTTCTCTCTCTCTCTCTCTCTCTCTCTCTCCCTGTCTCTCTCTCTCTCCCATTTCTCTTTCTCTCTCTCTCTCTCTCTCTCTCTCTCTCTCTCTCTCTCTCTCTCTCTCTCTCCCTGTCTCTCTCTCTCTCCCATTTCTCTCTCTCTCTCTCTCTCTCTCTCGCTCTCTCTCTCTCTCTCCTTGTCTCTCTCCCTCTCCCATTTCTCTCTCTCTCTCTCTCTCGCTCTCTCTCTATCAGTCTCTCTCTCTTTCTCTCCCTCTCGCTCTCTCCCTTTCTCTTTCTGTCTCTCCTTGCTTCACCTTTATTGCCAATTGCCCCTTCTATGCCATCCTCCTTCTCTCCCCACCTCAAGCCTCTCCCCTCATCCCTCTCTCCTCCCACACTCTCTCCATTCAGCCCACCTTCTAAGGCACCTAAGAACACTTGAGCGCCTTGTGTCCGAGCTACAAAGGCTGTCTCAACTACAAAGTAAGAGAAGGAAGAGAGAGAGAGAGAGAGAGAGTGAGGAGAGAGACAAGAGAGAGAGAGAGAGGAGAGAGAGAGGCAGAGAGAGAGAGGAGAGAGACAAGAGAGGATAGAGAGAGAGGAGAGAGACAAGAGAGGATAGAGAGAGAGGAGAGAGACAAGAGAGGATAGAGAGAGAGGAGAGAGAGATAGAGGGAGAGAGAGGAGAGAGACGAGAGAGAGAGGATAGAGAGAGAAGAGAGAGAGGAGAGAGAGAAGAAAGGAGAGATAGAGATAGAGGAGAGAGAGGGAGAGAAGAGAGAGAGAGAGAAGAGAGAGAGAGAGAAGAGAAAGAGAATAGTGAAAAGTGAGAGAAGAGAGAGAAGTGAAATGGTCTTGAGATCGCCTTGCACTTAGAGTGATTAACTCTTTCAGTGACGCACACGCTTACACGCACGCACGCACGGACACACACACACATACACAGGTGCATGAATGCGCATGGCAACACACACACACACACACACACACACACACACACACACACACACACACAGACAGACACACGCACACACAAACAGATACACGCACAATGCACCCGCACCCTGTCTGTACCATCAAGCTCCTTTGATGCAAAGAAAGAAAAATCATATCTCCTAAAACATTCACGTGTTTGTCAGGAAAGCTAAAGAGCTTTAAAAATCCCCAAGTGATCAGTAGTTAAATTGTTCATTGTTCTATCGTTTCATTTAACTCTGTGTAAATCACAAGATACGAAACGCCTGTATCTTGAAAGACTTTTGATAAATGTTGTAAAGATCTGACAAGCTATTTTTCCCTGGTGATAGCTGATATCCATTCCTCATGTTAGATCTAATGTCTTCATGGTACCGTGCTGTTGAGTCACGTTGAGTTGGTCATAAGTTATCTGACAATGTGTATCACACTCCGCGTTCTTCTCCCCAAAGAGAGCAACAGGATTTTTTATTTTATTTAACTAGGCAAGTCAGTTATGAACAAGTTCTTATTTACAAAGACGGCCTAAGGGGAACAGTGGGTTAACTGCCTTGTTCATGGGCAGAACGACAGCTTTTTACCTTGTCAGCTCGGGAATATCGATCTAGCAACCTTTCGGCTACTGGCCCAATGCCCTAACCACTAGGCTACCTGCCTCCCCGATTTTGCATCTGTTTTTGAAAACAAGTAATACTTAAAACAGACAATGTACATAATATGTTAACCATTATTAACACAACATAATAAGTGGAAGCTCAATCAGTGACACAATGCAGGACAACCGGAAGCACGATGACACACTACCAGTTATCTTTGACAATATGCAATGAACCAGATGTATTATGCTATTTTGTCACTGTACAAACACAGTGATTTTCTAGTCTCTCTATGATCAAAGTTGCAGAAAGAGTTCTTCAGCAGTCAGTCCCTGACTGAACAGAGTTCTTTAGCAGTCAGTCCCTAACTGAACAGAGTTCTTTAGCAGTCAGTCCCTGACTGAACAGAGTTCTTCAGCAGTCAGTCCCTGATAGAACAGAGTTCTTTAGCAGTCAGTCCCTGACTGAACAGAGTTCTTTAGCAGTCAGTCCCTGACTGAACAGTGTTCTTTAGCAGTCAGTCCCTGATATAACAGTTCTTTAGCAGTCAGTCCCTGATCGATTAGAGTTCTTTAGCAGTCAGTCCCTGATAGAACAGAGTTCTTTAGCAGTCAGTCCCTGACTGAACAGAGTTCTTTAGCAGTCAGTCCCTGATAGAACAGAGTTATTTAGCAGTCAGTCCCTGATATAACAGAGTTCTTTAGCAGTCAGTCCCTGATAGATCAGAGTTCTTTAGCAGTCAGTCCCTGACTGAACAGAGTTCTTCAGCAGTCAGTCCCTGACTGAACAGAGTTCTTTAGCAGTCAGTCCCTGACTGAACAGAGTTCTTTAGCAGTCAGTCCCTGATAGATCAGAGTTCTTCAGCAGTCAGTCCCTGACTAGACAGAGTTCTTCAGCAGTCAGTCCCTGATCGATCAGAGTTCTTTAGCACTCAGTCCCTGACAGAACAGAGTTCTTTAGCAGTCAGTCCCTGATAGAACAGAGTTCTTTATCAGTCAGTCCCTGATAGATCAGAGTTCTTTAGCAGTCAGTCCCTGATAGAACAGAGTTCTTTAGCAGTCAGTCCCTGACTGAACAGAGTTCTTTAGCAGTCAGTCCCTGACTGAACAGAGTTCTTTAGCAGTCAGTCCCTGACTGAACAGAGTTCTTTAGCAGTCAGTCCCTGACTGAACAGAGTTCTTTAGCAGTCAGTCCCTGATAGATCAGAGTTCTTTAGCAGTCAGTCCCTGACTGAACAGAGTTCTTCAGCAGTCAGTCCCTGATAGATCAGAGTTATTTAGCAGTCAGTCCCTGATAGAACAGAGTTCTTTAGCAGTCAGTCCCTGATAGATCAGAGTTATTTAGCAGTCAGTCCCTGATCGATTAGAGTTCTTTAGCAGTCAGTCCCTGATAGATCAGAGTTCTTTAGCAGTCAGTCCCTGACTGAACAGAGTTCTTTAGCAGTCAGTCCCTGACTGAACAGAGTTCTTTAGCAGTCAGTCCCTGATATAACAGAGTTCTTTAGCAGTCAGTCCCTGATCGATTAGAGTTCTTTAGCAGTCAGTCCCTGATATAACAGAGTTCTTTAGCAGTCAGTCCCTGATCGATTAGAGTTATTTAGCAGTCAGTCCCTGACTGAACAGAGTTCTTTAGCAGTTAGCATAAAGTAGAGTTAGACAGAGCTCCGATAGCAAAGTTGCAGTGGGATTTGAAGTTTTTCCTCTGCCGTCTTTTTACCTTAAACTTAATAAACACCCTCTCTCTCACTTGACAGCATTTGAATCCTTCTCTCTGATGCCTTACTTTCCCTTCACATCCACATTCGCTTAATCACTGCTTTCCAGTAAGACTTTTGCACAATTGTTCACTCGTCAACCGGATGGACATTTTCTGCACACAGAGAACAACAGCGATGATGACGAGGCAGAAGACATGGCCACTGTTCGGCAGGCATTAGAGCTAGGGGACTTTTGTCAATTGTGCTCTAATGATGAGTTTAGTGCCTTTATTCCATCCAACCTGAAAAAAGGACTGTCAGCGGCGGTTGAAAAATAGATGCACTTTAGATGGGAAAGAGTTGGTTTTTACCTCCAACAAACTCTCTTGGAAATTCCACATCTCTCTCTTCATCCTGACTCTCTCTCCATCCTGACTCTCTTTCTCTCTCTCTCCCTCCTGACTGACTTTCTCTCCCTCCTGACTCTTTCTCTCTCCCGACTCTCTCTCCCTTCTGACACTCTCTGTCTCTCCTGACTCTCTCTTCATCCTTACTCTCTCTACATCCTGACTCTCTTTCTCTCTCCCTCCTGACTGTCTCTCTATGCCTCCTGACTCTCTCTTCCTCCTGACTCTCCCTCCCTCCTGACTCTCTCTTCTGACTCTCTCTAACTCCTGACTCTGTCTCTCCTGACTCTCTCCATCCTGACTCAGTCTCTCCTGACTCTCTCTCCTGACTCTCACTTCATCCCGACTCTCTCTCCATCCTGACTCTCTTTCTCTCTCCCTCCTAACTCTCTCTCTCTCCCTCCTGTCTCTTTCTCTCTCCCGACTCTCTCTCCCTTCTGACACTCTCTCCCCTGACTCTCTCTTCATCCTGACCCTTTCTCCATCCTGACTCTCCCATTCCTCCTGACTCTCTCTCCATCCTGACTCTCCCATTCCTCCTGACTCTCTCTTCCTCCTGACTCTCTCTCTCTCTCTCTCTCTCTCTCTCGCCGGACTCTCTCTTCATCCTGACTCGCTCTTCATCCTGACTCTCTCTTCATCCTGACTCTCTCTCCATCCTGTCTCTCTTCATCCTGTCTCTCTCACTCCCTCCTGACTCTCTTTCTCCCTCCTGACACTCCCATCCTCCTGACTCTCTCTCTCTCCCTCCTGACCCTCTCTCTCGCCACCTTGACTCTCTCTCTCTCCCTCCTGTTTCTCTCACCCTCCTGACACTCTCCTCATCCTGACTTTCTCTTCATCCTGACTCTCTCTTCCTCCTGTTACTCTCCCTATCCCTACTGACTCTATCTCTCCCTCCTGTCTCTCTCTCCCTCCTGTCTCTCTCTCCCTCCTGACTTTCTCTCTCCCTCCTGTCTCTCTCTTTCAACCTCCTGACTCTCTTCATCCTGACTCTCTCTTCATCCTGACTCTCTCTTCATCCTGACTCTCTCTTCATCCTGACTCTCTCTCTCTCTTTCGACCTCCTGACTGTCTCTCTCTCCCTCCGGTCTCTCTCTTCATCCTGAATCTCTCCACATCCTGTCTCTCTCTCTCTCTCTCTCTCTCTCTCTCTCTCTCTCCTAACTCTCTCCTCATCCTGACTTCCTCTTCATCCTGACTCTCTCTTCCTCCTGTTACTCTCCCTATCCCTACTGACTCTATCTCTCCCTCCTGTCTCTCTCTCCCTCCTGTCTCTCTCTCCCTCCTGACTCTCTCTCTCCATCCTGACTCTCCCTTCCTCCTGACTCTCTCTCTCCCTCCTGTATCTCTCACCCTCCTGACTCTCTCACCCTCCTGACTCTCTCCTCATCCTGACTTCCTCTTCATCCTGACTCTCTCTTCCTCCTGTTACTCTCCCTATCCCTACTGACTCTATCTCTCCCTCCTGTCTCTCTCTCCCTCCTGTTACTCTCCCTATCCCTACTGACTCTATCTCTCCCTCCTGTCTCTCTCTCCCTCCTGACTTTCTCTCTCCCTCCTGACTCTCTCTCCATCCTGACTCTCCCTTCCTCCTGACTCTCTCTCTCCCTCCTGTCTCTCTCACCCTCCTGACTCTCTCCCTCCTGACTCTCTCTCTCACCCTCTGTCTCTCTCTCCCTCCTGACCCTCTCTCTCTCCACCCTGACTCTCTCTCTCACCCTCCTGCCTCTCTCACCCTCCTGACTCTCTCCTCATCCTGACATTCTCTTCATCCTGACTCTCTCTTCCTCCTGTTACTCTCCCCATCCTGACTCTCTCTCTCTCTCTTCATCCTGTCTCTCTCACTCTCCTGACTCTCTCTCATCCTGACTCTCTCTCCCTCTCCTGACTCTCTCTGTCTCACCTGACTCTCCCTCACCTGACTCTCTCTTACCTGACTCTCTCTCTCTCTCTTTTGACCTCCTGACTCTCTCCCTCCTGACTCTCTCTCTCTTTCGACCTCCTGACTGTCTCTCTCTCCCTCCGGTCTCTCTCTTCATCCTGAATCTCTCCACATCCTGACACTCTCTCTCTCTCTCTCTCTTTCCTGACTCTCTCTCTCCTGACTCTCTCTTCATCCTAACTCTCTCTTCCTCCTGTTACTCTCTCTATCCCTACTGACTCTATCTCTCCCTCCTGTCTATCTCTGTCCCTCCTGACACTCTCCCTCCTGACTATCCTGACTCTCTCTTCATCCTGACTCTCTCATCCTCCTGTTACTCTCTCTATCCCTACTGACTCTATCTCTCCCTCCAGTCTCTCACTCCCTCCTGATTCTCTCTCTCCATCCTGACTCTCTCTTCATCCTGACTTTCTCTTCATCCTGACTCGCTCTTTATCCTAACTCTCTCTCACCTTTTGACTCTCTCTCTCCTCCTGCTACTCTCTCTCTCCCTCCTGACTCTCCTGACTCTCTCTCCCTCCTGACTCTCTCTTCATCCTGAATCTCTCTCCCTCCTGAATCTCTCTCTTTCTTCCTCCTGAATCTTTCTCGACTCTCTCTCCTGACTCTCCCTTCCTCCTGACACTCCTTCTCTCCTTCCTGCCACTCTTTCTCCCTCCTGACTCTTTCTCCCTCATGACTCTCCCTTCCTCCTGACTCTCTCTCTCCCTCCTGACTCTCCCTTCCTCCTGACACTCTCTCTATCCCTACTGACTCTATCTCTCCATCCTGTCTTTCTCTCCTTCTTGACTCTCTCTATCTCCTTCCTGTCTTACTCTCCTGACTCTCTCTCTCTCCTGTCTCTCTCTCTCCTGACTCTTTCTCCTGACTCTCTCTTCATCCTGACTTTCTTCATCCTGTCTCTCTCTCTCTCCTGACTCTCTCTTCATCCTGACTCTCTCTTCATCCTGACTCTCTTCATCCTGACTCTCTCTTCATCCTGACTCTCTCTTCATCCTGACTCTCTTCATCCTGACTCTCTTCATCCTGACTCTCTTTATCCTGACTCTCTTCATCCTGACTCTCTCTTCATTCTGACTCTCTCTTCATCCTGACTCTCTTCATCCTGACTCTCTTCATCCTGACTCTCTCTTCATCCTGACTCTCTGTTCATCCTGACTCTCTCCCCCTCCTGACTCTCTCTCTCTCCCTCCTGATTCTCCCTTCCTCCCGGATAATCTCTCTATCGCTCCTGACTCTATTTCCTTACCTCCCGAATCTCTCTCCATCCTGTCTCTCTCTCCCTCTCCTGACTGACTCTCTTTCCCTCCTGTCTCTTTCTCTCTCCTGACTCTCTCAACCTTCTGAAACTTTCTCTACTGGCTATCTCACTCGTGATTTTCTCCATCCTGACTATCTCTCTCCTGACTCTCCCTTCCTCCTGCCACTCTCTCTCTCCTGCCACTCTATCTCTCCCTCCTGACTCTCCTGACTCACTTTCCCCTGACTCTTTCTCCCTCTCCTGACTCTCTCTGTCTCCTGACTCTCTCTCTCCTGACTCTCTCTTCCTCCTGACTCTCTCTCCCTCTCCTGACTCTCTCTGTCTCACCTGACTCTCCCTCTCCTGACTCTCTCTCACCTGACTCTCTCGGTCTCCTGACTCTCTCTCCCTCTCCTGACTCTCTCTTCTTCTCCTGACTCTCTCCATCTCTCCTGACTCTCTCTCTCCTGACTCTCTCTTCCTCCTGACTCTCTCCCTCCTGACTCTCTCCCTCCTGACTCTCTCTCTCTCTCTCCGCTGACTCTCTCTCTCCCTCCTGATCTACCAGTAATATGACACATAGAGAAGAAATCATTTTGGTCTGAGGAGACAGACAAGACAGATAAATCAGGAGAAAGGGGGAGGAGGAGAAGAGTAGAGGAGGAAACCTGGCTGCTACAGTATTTTCCTGAGCTGTAAAAGCCCAACTGGAACATGTTGGTAAAGTTTTAGGAGGGGGGAAGCAGCAGCGTTAGTTATACATGATTCATGATTGCGCTCCGAGAGCAGCTTACTGTGGTGTGAAATTTGACATTAAGCATCTTTTATGTTTTTCTATTCCGCAAACCCAAGGGCAAAGAATATGCAATATGTAATTTTAGTCTTTGGAGACCAGGGAAAATGAGCGAGCTCATAACAGTATTTGAGCTTATTTGAATAAGCAATAATGCGATAGCAGAATACAAATCAGGAATTGGTGTGACATGCCAGATTTGGGGGGGGGGGGGGCAAAGGCGGGGGGGAGTGAAACAAATTCATATTATGATCAGGTACGTTTCAGTATTTTTCAGAAACTAATGGCTCCCATTACAATGCTGCTGGGTGGGAGTAAGAGATATGCGTTCCACATTGTGCAAACAGATTACATCTTTTAATTCGATATTGTAGCCAGGATAGTATAATGTCAAAATAAGTACATTGCATTTTAAAGACCCTATCATCCTGTATTGTCTATAGCTATCAGTGTAATGTCTGTCTGTCTGTCTGTCTGTCTGTCTGTCTGTCTGTCTGTCTGTCTGTCTGTCTGTCTGTCTGTCTGTGTGTGGGTGGGTGTGCATTTGTCTTTGTGTGTGTCTGTGTGTGTGTATGTATGTGTATGTATGTGTGTGTGCACCTGTCTGTGTGTGTATGTCTGTGTGTGTGCGTGTGTGTGTGTGCGCCTGTATGTGTGTGTGAGTGTGTGTGCGTGTGCGTGTGTGTGTGTGAGCGTGCGTGCGTGCGTGCGTGTGTGTGTGTGATTTGAAGTACTAATAGATGAAGAGGGTCACTGGACATGAAATGCATCAGCAATGAAACAAACAAACATGGCAATGGTATGCTCATATCAATTACTCCTTGAACACAGTAGTACCGTAGTGTGTCTCTAGAATTCACATAACAAGTCACAAATATCCAAAAATGGTGTTTCGTCGATATCCTTTGTGCTTTCAATCCACTGAAATAACCCTGCATTCATTCTTCACCTGCCAGCAAAGTAGTGTTAGGAGAAACGGAAACATATGTGAAAATGCGATCTCCGCATCAGGTCTACGTTATTGAAGATGGTAACCTCCTCATCCGGTTTACGTTATTGAAGATGGTGACCTCCTCATCAGGTCTACGTTATTCAAGATGGTAACCTCCTCATCAGGTCTACGTTATTGAAGATGGTAACCTCCTCATCAGGTCTATGTTATTGAAGATGGTAACCTCCTCGTCAGGTCTACGTTATTGAAGATGGTAACCTCCTCATCAGGTCTATGTTATTGAAGATGGTAACCTCCTCATCAGGTCTACGTTATTGAAGATGGTAACCTCCTCATCAGGTCTACGTTATTGAAGATGGTAACCTCCTCATCAGGTCTACGTTATTGAAGATGGTGACCTCCTCATCCGGTCTACGTTATCGAAGATGGTAACCTCCTCATCAGGTCCATGTTATTGAAGATGGTAACTCCCTCATTAAGTCTCAATTATTATTATATTTTGGTTCATTATAACCCCATGTTTGAAGTATTTTTTTTGGTGTAAATATGTCATGGATTGTATTTTTCTTCGGGGGTGTTACCGATCGCAGCTGTAAACAGGGTGGGTTTCTACAGCATTTGAGTGAAGATATATTTTGCTTAGATCTGGGCAATTAGTGTTTCCATTTTATTTCAGGATCGTCCTCATAGGGGACTTGACTTATTTTGGGCATTTTGCTTATTTGCAATTTTCAAAAAATTGTACTGATTTCCTGAAAGTTAATGCATAAACAAAAAAACTTAATTAGTTCCCACAATGAGTATGGTTAGCCAGTATTATCCACAACAGATTGTTTCATAATGAAATCTACTTTAAATATTATTTGAGTCTGGGTGTCTGTGTGTGTGTGTGTGTGTGTGTGTGTGTGTGTGTGTGTGTGTGTGTGTGTGTGTGTGTGTGTGTGTGTGTGTGTGTGTGTGTGTGTGTGTGTGTGTGTGCGTGCGCACACGCCTGGGGGTGTGTATGCGTTCCTGCAACTTTATTTAATAAAGCATTTTGTGAGGAGTTTACTTTAAATCCTGCATAGAAGAACAAGATAAGCCCGTGGGTAATGTGCAAATAGTCTCTAGTTGCTTTCCTGGCGAAACAAACAAACACCTCTCTAGTCACAGACGCAGCATGTCGGAGGTTGATTTGACAGAGACAAAACATTTCAAAATGACATTTCTCTCTGTGGAACGAAAAGAAAACAAGGACACAGATTAAAGTTAGCATTCATAGCCCAAAGTTTGCACAAGGGTTGTTGTATCCTACTGCTAGGTAAATTCACCCAGGGGACAAAAATATGCTACTTCAGTCAGCAATCCCCAGAGTTCACACAACTATACATATCAGTGTGAGAGAGAGAGAGCGAGAAGAAAGTTTCAATACTGCTGAGAGAAATAACACCCTACATAGTGCCAAGGCTTTATAAAGCCTCTCGTCACGTCTGTTGTTATATGATGTTGAATGGGTCCTGGCCAGACATATCAAGATAATCTATCACAAAATAAATAGCATGGAAGTGAACGGGAGGCTGCAGATGAAGCTAGGAAATTGACTGCCGCGTCGAGCTGTAAAACACCACCACAATAATAACAATTAAGTCCTACATTTGAAAGAGGTAGCGATAGCTGTAGAGGGAGAGTGTCAATAGCACTGTGTTACTGGTTATTGTTGTATTGGACAATGTTTGTCTCTCTCCCTCTCCAACACAAACTCATATATTGTTTTCCTGTCATCTCCCATGTTACATCTCATTTGAGCGTTTTCAAATCCAACTGTTAATCATCTCCTATATGTCAAAATATAACATGAACGATCGCCTGAGACGGAACTGAACTTCGTAGCTTTATTGGCATCTCAATGTCTCCAAAGAAAATAAGATATACTACTTGAAAAACAGGAAAATAAATTGTCTTCTTGTCTGTATGACGATAGCTCTGCATTTTGCACAGTTGACAAATACTGGAATTGTATTTCAACAATGCAAGTATCAAGGATAGCTATTAGTTTCTGCTGAGAACTGTTGTCACGTAACTGTCCTCATGTAACTGTCCTCACGTAAAAGTCCTCACATAACTGTCCTCATATATCTGTCCTCACGTAACTGTCCTCATGTAACTGTCCTCACGTAACTGTCCTCACGTAACTGTCCTCACGTATCTGTCCTCACGTAAAAGTCCTCACGTAACTGTCCTCATGTAACTGTCCTCACGTAACTGTCCTCACGTAAAAGTCCTCACGTAACTGTCCTCATGTAAGTGTCCTCACGTATCTGTCCTCACATAACTGTCCTCATGTAACTGTCCTCACGTAGCTGTCCTCACATAACTGTCCTCACGTAGCTGTCCTCATGTAACTGTCCTCAGGTAGCTATCCTCATGTAACTGTCCTCATGTAACTGTCCTCATGTAAATGTCCTCATGTAGCTGTCCTCACATAGCTGTCCTCATGTAACTGTCCTCACGTAGCTGTCCCCATGTAACTGTCCTCACGTAACTGTCCTCATGTCTGCATTGTCTTCTTTGTCACGATGCAGGAACTCAAAACACTGTTTCCTTTGACAATTCCTAGCATGAAAGCATCACCCAACATCTATTAAGGCTACAATTGAAATACTGTTGCTTCATAGAAGGTCACTGTGACAAATCAATATCTTTCCAGCTCAATGGACAACAAAGCATCTCATGTGAGGTGAATGTTACGTCTCTTTTCTCTCCAGTCCGTTGTGAGAGTGGAGGTTGATGCCGCAAGGCTACCGATTGGAGGTAGCTCCTGACTGGGCTCCACCACCACATGGCACCGCCTCGTCTCCCAGACCTCCACCAGATGGCCAAACATCTGTACCCGTTGACATGGAAACGGTGGCCCAATGACGCTGGTTTGATGTTTTATTTCCATCGTTCCGCTTGGGTGGGACAGTCTTATTCCTCTCCTCTCCTCCACTCCCCTCCCCTCCTCTCTTCCCTCTCTGCTCCCTGGTTCCCTCTCCTCCCTCATTTCCTAGAATGTCACTGTTTGGAGGGGGTAGCGTTCGTTCATCAATCAGAAAGGAGGCCCTGGTTATTGTCTGAATTGGCTGTGTAGTCTTTGATTGGCTGGGGGGTATTTGTTTGGACACAGTCAAAGCAGAGACAATCAGTGGTTTGTGGAGGGTTGCATGGCTGTAGTGAAAAGCCCATTGTCAAGCTCCAGCTGTGGCAGAGGATTCAAAGGCCAAGGAGGAGGAGGAAGATGAAAGGGGAAGAGGAAGAGGAGGAGGAAGAGGAGGAGGAGAGGTGGATGTTAGCTGCCAGGTAGCCTCCTTCTCACCCACCCCACCACCAACCCTCCCATGCCCTAACTCAGACCAGAATGCCCACAGCAGTATACTGAGTTGGCAGAGCCTAATTCCACAGCCCCTAAGGGCCCCCTACACTCTGCCATCCCCCTTGTTAGCTACGGGGGTCTGACAAGCCGTGTTCGGCAGGCTGGCTGAAGGACTGGAGGACACTGGATGGCTCCTTGGCTGGTTGCTAGTTCCCTCAGTAAATCCACTCCTCTGGGCCAAGGAAGCTTAGCCAGAATAGGCTTTTGACCACGGGCAGAGAGAGTCCCCCGCTGGCCCCCACTACAACCCTCCACCTTCACTCCCCACATCAATCCATTAACCAATGCCATCAACACAATGCCTGTCCTTCTGAATTATGTTCAACTGGATTCTTTTAATGTTTTCTTCTTTTC
>NC_042964.1:5551686-5634186 GCF_901001165.1 Salmo trutta | reverse complement strand
ACATGTTATATGATGTTAAATGGGCCAACATGTTATATGATGTTGAATGGGCCTGGCCAACATGTTATATGATGTTGAATGGGCCAACATGTTATAGGATGTTGAATGGACCAACATGTAATATGATGTTGAATGGGCCTGGCCAACATGTTATAGGATGTTGAATGGGCCTGGCCAACATGTTATAGGATGTTAAGTGGGCCGACATGTTATATGATGTTGAATGGGCCAACATGTTATATGATGTTGAATTGGCCAACATGTTATAGGATGTTGAATGGGCCAACATGTTATAGGATGTTGAATGGGCCAACATGTTATAGGATGTTGAATGGGCCAACATGTTATATGATGTTGAATGGGCCAACATGTTATATGATGTTGAATGGGCCAACATGTTAAATGATGTTGAATGGGCCGTGCCAACATGATATATGATGTTGAATGGACCAACATGTTATATGATGTTGAATGGGCCAACGTGTTATAGGTTGTTGAATGGGCCAACATGTTATATGATGTTGAATGGGCCAACATGTTACAGGTTGTTGAATGGGCCAACATGTTACATGATGTTGAATGGGCCAAAATGCTATATGATGTTGAATGGGCCAACATGTTATATGATGTTGAATGGGCCTGGCCAACATGTTATAGATTGTTGAATGGGCCAACTTGTTATAGGTTGTTGAATGGGCCAGGCCAACATGTTATATGATGTTGAATGGGCCAACATGTTATATGATGAAGAATGGGCCTGTCCAACATGTTATATGAGGTTGAATGGGCCAACATGTTATAGGATGTTGAATGGGCCAACATGTCATATGATGTTGAATGGGCCTGACCAACATATTATATGATGTTGAATGGGCCTGGGCAACATGTTATATGATGTTGAATGGGCCAACATGTTATATGATGAAGAATGGGCCTGTCCAACATGTTATATGATGTTGAATGGGCCAACATGTTATATGATGATGAATGGGCCAACATGTTATATGATATTGAATGGGCCTGTCCAACATGTTATAGGATGTTGAATGGGCCTGGCCAACATGTTATATGATGTTGAATGGGCCAACATGTTATATGATGTTGAATGGGCCAACATGTTATGGGATGTTGAATGGGCCAACATGTTATAGGATGTTGAATTTGCCAACATGTTATATGATGATGAATGGGCCAACATGTTATATGATGTTGAATGGGCCTGGCCAACATGTTATATGATGTTGAATGGGCCAACATGTTATATGATGTTGAATGGGCCAACATATTATATGATGTTGAATGGGCCAACATGTTATGGGATGTTGAATGGGCCAACATGTTATATGATGTTGAATTGGCCAACATGTTATATGATGTTGAATGGGCCAACATGTTATATGATGTTGAATGGGCCAACATGTTATGGGATGTTGAATGGGCCAACATGTTATATGATGTTGAATGGGCCAACATTCTATATGATGATGAATGGGCCAACATGTTATATGATGTTGAATGGGCCAACATGTTATAGGATGTTGAATGGGCCAACATGTTATATGATGTTGAATGGGCCAACATGTTATAGGATGTTGAATTGGCCAACATGTTATATGATGTTGAATGGGCCAACATGTTATAGGATGTTGAATGGGCCAACATGTTATGGGATGTTGAATGGGCCAACATGTTATATGATGTTGAATGGGCCAACATTCTATATGATGATGAATTGGCCAACATGTTATATGATGTTGAATGGGCCAACATGTTATAGGATGTTGAATGGGCCAACATGTTATATGATGTTGAATGGGCCAACATGTTATATGATGTTGAATGGGCCAACATGTTATGGGATGTTGAATGGGCCAACATGTTATGGGATGTTGAATGGGCCAACATGTTATATGATGTTGAATGGGCCAACATGCTATATGATGATGAATGGGCCAACATGTTATATGATGTTGAATGGGCCTGGGCAACATGTTATATGATGTTAAATGGGCCAACATGTTATATGATGTTGAATGGGCCTGGCCAACATGTTATATGATGTTGAATGGGCCAACATGTTATAGGATGTTGAATGGACCAACATGTTATATGATGTTGAATGGGCCTGGCCAACATGTTATAGGATGTTGAATGGGCCTGGCCAACATGTTATAGGATGTTAAGTGGGCCAACATGTTATATGATGTTGAATGGGCCAACATGTTATAGGATGTTGAATGGGCCAACATGTTATAGGATGTTGAATGGGCCAACATGTTACAGGTTGTTGAATGGGCCAACATGTTACAGGTTGTTGAATGGGCCAACATGTTACATGATGTTGAATGGGCCAAAATGTTACATGATGTTGAATGGGCCAACATGTTATATGATGTTGAATGGGCCTGTCCAACATGTTATAGGATGTTGAATGGGCCAACATGTTATAGGATGTTGAATGGGCCAACATGTTATAGGATGTTGAATGGGCCAACATGTTATGTGATGTTGAATGGGCCAACATGTTATATGATGTTGAATGGGCCAACCTGTTATATGATGTTGAAGGGGCCAACATGTTATAGATTGTTGAATGGGCCAACATGTTATAGGTTGTTGAATGGGCCTGGCCAACATGTTATATGATGTTGAATGGGCCTGGCGAACATGTTATATGATGTTGAATGGGCCAACATGTTATAGGATGTTGAATGGGCCAACATGTTATATGATGTTGAATGGGCCAACATGTTATAGGATGTTGAATGGACCAACATGTTATAGGATGTTGAATGGGCCAACATGTTATATGATGTTGAAATGACCAACATGTTATAGGATGTTGAATGGGCCAACATGTTATAGGATGTTGAATGGGCCAACATGTTATATGATGTTGAATGGACCAACATGTTATAGGATGTTGAATGGACCAACATGTTATGGGATGTTGAATGGGCCAACATGTTATACGATGTTGAATGGGCCAACATGTTATACGATGTTGAATGGGCCAACATGTTATATGATGTTGAATGGGCCAACATGTTATATGATGTTGAATTGGCCAACATGTTATAGGATGTTGAATGGGCCAACATGTTATAGGATGTTGAATGGGCCAACATGTTATATGATGTTGAATGGGCCTGGCCAACATGTTATATGATGTTGAATGTGCCAACATGTTATATGATGTTGAATGGGACAACATGTTATATGATGTTGAATGGGCCAACATGTTATATGATGTTGAATGGGCCAACATGTTATATGATGTTGAATGGGCCAACATGTTATATGATGTTGAATTGGCCAACATGTTATAGTATGTTGAATGGGCCAACATGTTATAGGATGTTGAATGGGCCAACATGTTATAGGATGTTGAATGGGCCTGTCCAACATGTTATATGATGTTGAATGGGCCAACATGTTATATGATGTTGAATGGGCCAACATGTTATATTATGTTGAATGGGCCAACATGTTATATGATGTTGAATGGGCCAACATGTTATAGGATGTTGAATGGGCCAACATGTTATAGGATGTTGAATGGGCCAACATGTTACAGGTTGTTGAATGGGCCAACATGTTACAGGTTGTTGAATGGGCCAACATGTTACATGATGTTGAATGGGCCAAAATGTTACATGATGTTGAATGGGCCAACATGTTATATGATGTTGAATGGGCCTGTCCAACATGTTATAGGATGTTGAATGGGCCTGGCGAACATGTTATATGATGTTGAATGGGCCAACATGTTATGGGATGTTGAATGGGCCAACATGTTATATGATGTTGAATTGGCCAACATGTTATATGATGTTGAATGGGCCAACATGTTATATGATGTTGAATGGGCCAACATGTTATGGGATGTTGAATGGGCCAACATGTTATATGATGTTGAATGGGCCAACATTCTATATGATGATGAATGGGCCAACATGTTATATGATGTTGAATGGGCCAACATGTTATAGGATGTTGAATGGGCCAACATGTTATATGATGTTGAATGGGCCAACATGTTATAGGATGTTGAATGGGCCAACATGTTATATGATGTTGAATGGGCCAACATGTTATATGATGTTGAATGGGCCAACATGTTATGGGATGTTGAATGGGCCAACATGTTATAGGATGTTGAATGGGCCAACATGTTATATGATGTTGAATGGGCCAACATGTTATAGGATGTTGAATGGACCAACATGTTATAGGATGTTGAATGGGCCAACATGTTATATGATGTTGAATGGACCAACATGTTATAGGATGTTGAATGGGCCAACATGTTATAGGATGTTGAATGGGCCAACATGTTTTATGATGTTGAATGGACCAACATGTTATAGGATGTTGAATGGGCCAACATGTTAAATGATGTTGAATGGGCCTGGCCAACATGTTATTTGATGTTGAATGGGCCTGTCCAACATGTTATATGATGTTGAATGGACCTGGCCAACATGTTATATGATGTTGAATGGGCCAACATGTTATATGATGTTGAATGGGCCAACATGTTATAGGATTTTGAATGGGCCAACATGTTATATGATGTTGAATGGGCCAACATGTTATATGATGTTGAATGGGCCAACATGTTATATGATGTTGAATGGGCCAACATGTTATATGATGTTGAATGGACCAACATGTTATGGGATGTTGAATGGGCCAACATGTTATACGATGTTGAATGGGCCAACATGTTATATGATGTTGAA
Organism: Salmo trutta; assembly: GCF_901001165.1. Lineage (NCBI taxonomy): Eukaryota > Metazoa > Chordata > Actinopteri > Salmoniformes > Salmonidae > Salmo > Salmo trutta. The sequence continues at coordinate 5,629,441 of NC_042964.1, read as the reverse complement.
TGGGCCAACATGTTATATGATGTTGAATTGGCCAACATGTTATAGGATGTTGAATGGGCCAACATGTTATAGGATGTTGAATGGGCCAACATGTTATATGATGTTGAATGGGCCTGGCCAACATGTTATATGATGTTGAATGGGCCAACATGTTATATGATGTTGAATGGGCCGTGCCAACATGTTATATGATGTTGAATGGGACAACATGTTATATGATGTTGAATGGGCCAACATGTTATATGATGTTGAATGGGCCAACATGTTATATGATGTTGAATTGGCCAACATGTTATAGTATGTTGAATGGGCCAACATGTTATAGGATGTTGAATGGGCCAACATGTTATAGGATGTTGAATGGGCCTGTCCAACATGTTATATGATGTTGAATGGGCCAACATGTTATATGATGTTGAATTGGCCAACATGTTATATTATGTTGAATGGGCCAACATGTTATATGATGTTGAATGGGCCAACATGTTATAGGATGTTGAATGGGCCAACATGTTATAGGATGTTGAATGGACCAACATGTTATATGATGTTGAATGGGCCAACATGTTATAGGATGTTGAATGGGCCAACATGTTATATGATTTTGAATGGGCCTGGCCAACATGTTATATGATGTTGAATGGGCCTTTCCAACATGTTATATGATGTTGAATGGGCCAACATGTTATATGATGTTGAATGGGCCAACATGTTATATGATGTTGAATGGGCCAACATGTTATATGATGTTGAATGGGCCTGGCTAACATGTTATAGGATGTTGAATGGGCCTGGCCAACATGTTATATGATGTTGAATGGGCCTGGCTAACATGTTATATGATGTTGAATGGGTCAACATGTTATAGGATTTTGAATGGGCCAACATGTTATAGGATTTTGAATGAGCCAACATGTTATGTGATGTTGAATGGGCCAACATGTTATATGATGTTGAATGGGCCAACATGTTATATGATGTTGAATGGGCCTGGCTATCATGTTATATGATGTTGAATGGGCCAACATGTTATAGGATGTTGAATGGGCCAACATGTTATATGATGTTGAATGGGCCAACATGTTATATGATGTTGAATGGGCCTGGCCAACATGTTATAGCATGTGGAATGGGCATGTTTACCTAGACTGTCTAGTTCTTTGAATTTTTTCTATTTGTTTTTTATTTATTGTTATTTCATGCATTTTGAAATTATTCTTTCACTGTCTACTGAAAGAGACAGGGTGGGGTAAAGAGATTAAATATGGCTATGGGAGACGTGGATGTCGAATATGTTTCAGACTAGTTAAACATGTATTATTGTTTTGGAAACTATACACATTTACGGTACTTATCAAGCTATGACCATGTGATTCAATGGTGTACTTAGACAAGCACTTGGCACATAGATTGGCTTGATGTGATTTATTTATAACACTACATAATGTTCAGGCTCCTATGTTTTCTGTAGAGACAGAATTGTTATTAGTTTAGAAAATAATCCTGTCTGCTGCAGACAGTGGGTGATAACACATCTTTAAAAAACATCTTTAAGCTCATTATCGCTAAGTGTCAATGGGAATTATTTAGCGTCTCCCTGAGCTGGGAGTTCAAATAAAGCAATGTGAGGTTTTACGCTGATGTTCCACTGATATCCATTTCTGCCTCCATTTCAACTTAGAGATGATTTATTTGAAGATTTCTCTCTCTCTCTATATATATATATATATATATCATATCTCATGCTAATCTGCATCTTTGCATCACTTCCTGGAAATCAGCTTTGAGCCATTACCTCTGAAGTGAAGGCTGCTGGGTAAGATGTGTTGCTTTATCAATGTAGAATTTGCGAGGTAAACAAGTGCATAAACACTAACCAAACAGGAAGACGTGCCTTGACTTGGAGATGGGCAATCCCACCTTAACATGCTGATGCTGAGACTCCGTTTTTTCTTCTTTAAAATGTATTTCAAACAAAAAGCAATGATTGCAAAGTTAAACAACCAATGCAACTCTATGCATAAGGAAAAACATTTGCAATTTCCACTGAAAATTGTATAAAAACATGGCACAAACAGCACAAACCGTCATTCTATTATCAGACTTTGCACCTACACTGTCTCAGCAGCATTATGTTACTGTGGAATTTCCCAGACACAGTCTTTTGTTGTTGTTTTCAGTTTGTTTTAAATTAAAAACATTTACTTTTGTTGTGACTTAGTTAGTTTTTTTTTACAATAAACAAAAAAAATACCTAGACAAAAAACCCATAGACATTTACATACATTTCAACAAACATTAATGACATCACACTTGCTCAGACCCACGTTTCCACCATATCCACACCCAATGTTGTTTCCAACGCTTGTAAGACTCTGCCCCACATGACTTGAGATTCTGTTGTTTCTATCTTTATTTTTTTTCAATATTTCATTCTTGCTCTTAACATTGAAGTATCATTTGACCTCCAGTATTTAAGTAATTGCTTCTTCAATATAAGTGATGAAAAATAATCATGTCCAACCCATTGGGTATCTCACCGCACCCTCATATGCCATATCTTGAAATATGCAGATAGACAAATTAAATGTAAATTTACTTTGTAAAACCTCTGACAGCCAACTTTCTAACTCTGCCCATAACCTTTGGACTTTATTGTCACGGTTGTCGTAAGGAGGAGCAGACCAAAGTGCAGCGTGTGTGTCGTTCCACATTTTATTTATACTGTGAAACTATTCAATACAGAAATAAACTGAATGACAAAAAACAAACCGTGACGCAGAGGTGAAACATACCCAACTCAAAATTAATCTCCCACAAACCCAGGTGGGACAAACACCAACTTAAATATGACCTCCAATTAGAGAGGATGACCAGCTGCCTCTAATTGGAGATCATCTCAAACAAAGCCCAACATAGAAATAAAAAAACTAGAACAACACAAGATAGAAATACAAAACTAGAACATAACATAGAAAAACTAAACTAGAAAAGCCCGCTGTCATGCCCTGACCTACTCTACCATAGAAAATAACAACTTACTATGGTCAGGACGTGACAGTACCCCCCCCAAAGGTGCAGACTCCAAATGCAACTAATCAACAAAAGAAAACAAAAAAAGGGAGGGTAGGGAGGGCGACAAGTGTCTATGGCGGCTCTGGTGCAGTACACAGGACCTTATTATCCAGCGGATCCTCCAGCAAAGGAGGCGGCTCCAGTTCGGGGCGTAACCCCCGCTCCACCCGCTGATCCCTCTGCTTCTGTACCACCGGACCGTGGATCGTCATCGGAGGAACCGGACTGTAGATCATTGCCGGAGGCTCTGTACTGCAGACCTCTACTGGAGGTTCTGGGCTGCGGACCGCCGCTGAAGACTCCGGACTGCGGGCCGTCTCAGGAGGTTCCGGACTGGGAACTGTCGCCGGAAGCTCTGGACTGGGAACTGTCGCCGGAAGCTCTGGACTGGGAATGTGCACTGGAGGCTTGATGCGTGAGGCTGGCACAGGTAACCTATAGCCCTCCTTCATTCATACCCATGCCTGGAAAATATGACGGTTCACCTGGGAAATGTCAGGGATTTCTGATTCAATGTAGCAAATACATTGAGCACAACCCCACTAACTCTGCCACCGACAAGAGCAGGGTGGATGTTGTTGTGTCTCTACCCACAGGCAAAGCCCTGGATTGGGCCACTGCCATATGGTCTCAGGAGGTTCCGGACTGCGAGCCGTCTCAGGAGGTTCCGGACTGGGAACTGTCGCCGGAAGCTCTGGACTGGGAACTGTCGCCGGAAGCTCTGGACTGGGAATGAGCACTGGAGGCCTGATGCGTTGGGCTGGCACAGGTGGCGCCAGACTAGTAACACGCACCTCAGGGCGAGTGCGGGGAGCAGGAACAAGACACCCCGGACTGGGCAGGCGCACTGGAGGCCTGATGCGTGGGGCTGGCACAGGTGGCGCCAGACTGGTAACACGCACCTCAGGGCAAGTGCGAGGAGCAGGCACAGGGCGTACCAGGCTGGATAGACTCACTGGAGGCCGGGTACGTGGGGCAGGCACAGGATTTACTGGGCCGTGGAGGTGCAATGGTGGTCTCGAGCGTATAGCTGGCACAACCATCCTGGTTGGATGCTTACTTTCACCCGGCAAACGTGGGGAGCTGGCACAGGACGAACTGGGCTGTGAATACGCACTGGCGACACAGTGAGCAGCGCCGGCGCAGGATATCCTGGTCCGAGAAGGCAAACTGGAGACCAGGAGCGCTGAGCTGGCACCACCCTTCCTGGCTAAATGCTCAACCTAGCTCGGAAAATGCGGGGCGCGGGCACAGATCGCACCAGACTGTGAATGCGCACTGGCGACACAGTGCGCATCACCGCATAACACGGTGCTTGCTTCTTCACTTGCTCCCCACGGTAAGCACGGGGAGTTGGCTCAGGTCTCCAACCTGACTCTGAAATCTCCCCGTGTGCCCCCCCCCCCCCCATTTTTTGGGGGTGCTGCCTCTTGCACTTGCCTCGTGGTTGGTATAGTGCCTCGTAGTATCGCTCTTGCTGCCTCGATTTCCTCTTTAGGACGGCGATACTCCCCAGCCTACCTCCAGGGTCCTTTCCCGTCCAATATCTCCTCCCAAGTCCATTTGTCCTGCTGATCACACTGCTTGGTCCTTTGGTGGAGATTCTGTCACGGTTGTCGTAAGGAGGAGCGGACCAAAGTGCAGCGTGTGTCGTTCCACATTTTATTTATACTGTGAAACTAGGCAATACATAAATAAACTGAATGACAAAAAAAAAAAAAAAACGTGACGCAGAGGTGAACCATACCCAACTCAAAATTAATCTCCCCCAAACCCAGGTGGGACAAACACCAACTTAAATATGACCTTCAATTAGAGACAACGATGACCAGCTGCCTCTAATTGGAGATCATCTCAAACAAAGCCCAACATAGAAATACAAAAACTAGAACAACCCAACATAGAAATACAAAACTAGAACATAACAACATAGAAAAACTAAACTAGAAACCCCCCTGTCACGCCCTGAGAAAATAACAACTTACTATGGTCAGGACGTGACATTTATAGCATTCCCAGAAGGCATTAATTACTGCGTCATTGTTAGTTTTACACTAAAGACAAGACTGTGCTTTTCTTCTCTTAGTCAACCTTGTGTTCTTTTTCTTTGTGTTCTGGAACGTAGCCCTGTATTTCATTTTTGTTCATTGATTTCACCTGTGTTCGTTTCTGACATGGTCTCATCAGCTCCCTATTTAGTTCAGTTCTTTCTGTGTATATGTTTATCAGGTATTGTTTGTTTTTGACTGCCTTCCTGAGTTCGACCATTGCCTGTCTGTGACCACGATTCCTGCCTTCTGTGAAGGCTTAATAAACATCTGCTGCGCTCTGCGTGTGAATCTACAACTTTTTCTCCCTGAGTATTCATTACAGAATACCTCACCCAAAAACAGAATGGATTAAGCAGAGCTACAGCGGCGCCTAACCCTGCAAGAGGAGCTTATGGAGGAAATTTGCCATCTTCTCCGCCAGCCAATCCCTACTCCTCTGATGCCAGGTATCGTAACCCATAGCCCTCCTTCATTCATACGCATGCCTGGAAAATATGACGGTTCACCTGGGAAATGTCAGGGATTTCTGATTCAATGTAGCAAATACATTGAGCACAACCCCACTAACTCTGCCACCAACAAGAGCAGGGTGGATGTTGTTGTGTCTCTACCCACAGGCAAAGCCCTGGATTGGGCCACTGCCATATGGACTGCCAACAGCACAGAACTCGGATCCAAGACACATTTCCACACCATCTTCAAAGAGGTATTCGATCACTCTCCCTCCGGTCGTCCTATAGGAGACCTCCTCATTGAACTTCAACAAGGACGCAATTCAGCTGCCGAGTATGGCCTCGAGTTCGGCACTATGGCTGCAGGGAGTGAATGGAATGAGGTTGCTTTACTTAACGTCTACCGAAGAGGGCTCAACAGGGAACTTCAGGCAGAACTGGCCTGTAGAGGTGACCTTCAGGATTTAAATCAACACATTCGTATGTCCATCTCCATCGACCACCTCATCGCCAACCGCCGAAGAACTCTGCCACCCAGGAACCCGAAACCTTCTCTTTCCATGATTCCGTCTTCCCATCCGAGTCTTCCAGAACCCATGCAGTTGGGCCATGCTCCTCTCCCGTGTATCGAACGTCAAAAGTGGTTCCAAGAAGGGCTCTGCCTATACTATGGAGGGAAAGATCATCTACTCAGCCATTGCTCTGTTCACCCCCCACGGAGAGATGAGAAGGGTCCCCCAGCTGCCATGCAGGTAGGCGTGTCCTTATTTCTAAATATCTCTCAGAAGCAATTCTCCATCCCAGTATTGATAACCGTGAAGGGGGTTACCAAGTACGTAGAAGGCTTGATAGATTCGGGAGAAGCAGGTAATTTTTATTGATCACCAGCTAGTACCAGAGCTTGACATTTATCTAACACCTGTCACCCCTCCCTTAAGGATTAATACCCTGGACTGGCAGCCATTGGGCACGGGCTTCATCACGCTTCTGACACAGAGCGTCAACCTCCTGATTGGAGTCTTCCACACCGGAACCATTCAACTCATGGAACTCTCATCCCCCAAACAGCCACTCATCCTTTAACACCCCTGGCTTTGTCGTCACGACGCTGCCATCTCGTGGCAACAAGGAGAACTACTGTCCTGGTCTAATACCTGCTTCTCCAGTGGTCTCAACCTACCCTGCAGAGCCACCACCATTGAGGACTCCCACCATAGTGACACCCACCATACCATCTGAATATGCCCAGTATAGCAATGTTTTCAGCAAAACCAAGGCCTCCACTCTGCCACCATATCGCCAAGGAGACTGTGCTATTGACTTACTCCCTGAAGTGTCCCCACCGAAGGGCCGTGTTTACCTCTTATCTATCCCGGAAAAGGAGGCAATGGAGAACTAAATTGATGAATTACTCAAACGGTTTCATTCGTCCTTTTTGTTTCCCGGCAGCGTCCTGCTTCTTCTTCGTTGGAAAAAAGGAAGGTGGTCTCCGTCTATGTATTGATTATCATTCCAGGAATGACGTCATGGTCAAGAACCGTTTCCTCTTCCTCTGATCCCAGCGACCCTTGAATAAGTGGGCACCTTCCATGTAACCTCGGTAAACTTCCTCGGTTTCGTACTGACACCTGGAGGGGTCAGCATGGATGAGAACAAAGTCACCGCTGTCAGTAACTAGCCCAAACCCACCACTGTTAAGGAACTCCAACATTTCATTGGGTTCACCAACTTCTATCGCTGGTTCATTCGGTACTTCAGTTCTACTGCCACTCGCCTCACTGCCCTTACAGCCAAAAGAACCGGACCCTTCAATGGACTGATACCGCCCTGACTGCGTTCAACAACTTGAAACACCTTTACACCTCAGCTCCTGTCCTTCGCCAACCTGATCCGACCCTTCCTTTCACCCTGGAGGTGGATACGTCTGAAGTAGGAGTAGGAGCTGTACTCTCTCAGCGGGTGGGAACACCTCCCAAATCACATCCCTGTGCCTTCTTCTCCATGAAGTTATCCCCCGCTGAGAGGAATTACAATGTGGGGAACAGAACTCCTCACAATCAAGCTGGCCCTCGAGGAGTGGCACCACTGGTTGGAGGGCGCACAACATCCCTTTCTCGTCCTAACAGATCATTGTAATCTGGAATATATCAAAGGGGCCAAGAGGTTAAACCCCAGACAAGCCCGCTGGGCTCTTCACACTCTTCCATGTTCATGTTACTTACATCCATGGAAAGAAAAATGTTAAAAGCTGATGCGGTCTCCTGCCAGTTTGAACTTCCAACCAGTAACTCAGACCCTACACCCATTCTTCCATCCTCTTGCATTATAGGACTGGTACAGTGGGAGGTTCACACTGCCATACAAGAAGCCCCAACCTCAGACCCGGCTCCTCCTGAGACACCAGCTGGGAGGAGTTACGTACCAGCAGCTGTTAGTCCCCAAATGATGCAATTGGGTCACATGTACTTGGGGTCAGAACATCAGGGCATTACACGAACCACCAAACTTCTTTCCCAGAAGTTCTGGTTGTCCTCACTGGCATCTGATGTAAGGGATTATGTACTCTCCTGTCCAGTCTGTGCCCAAACCAAAAGCCCTCATCTCCCTTCCGGGAAGCTTCAACCTTTACCAATCCCTCACAGACCCTGGTCCCACAGCTGTTGACTTCATCACAGACCTTCCTGAATCCTCTCGTAACACCACCATCCTTGTCATAGTAGACCGTTTTTCAAAAATGTGTTGTCTGGTTCCTCTTCCTCATCTACCTAACGCCATGGAATTGGTGGAGTGTATGTTCCAGCAGGTGTTCTGTCTGTATGGGATTCCGGAGGACATCGTCTCTGACCGCGGGCCCCAGTTTGTCTCCCGGGTGTGGTAAGCCTTCTGTGACCGACTGGGGGTCGCCCTGAGCCACTCCTCTGGGTACCACCCCCAGACCAATGGGCAGACGGAACGCCTGAACCAAGAAATAGGTAAGTACCTCCGCCAACAATGTTCTGCCTCTCCACACGACTGGAGTCGGTATACGGCCTGGGCCGAATACGCTCAGAACTCACTCATGCACTCATCCCTCCGCCTTACTCCGTTTCAATGGTTACCAATGGTGGTTACCAATCCCCCAAGGTTCTGCTTTTCTTCTCTTAGTCAACCTTGTGTTCTTTTTCTTTGTGTTCTGAACGTAGCCCTGTCTTTCATTTTTGTTCATTGATTTCCCAGGTGTTCGTTTCTCACATGGTCTCATTTGGTTCAGTTCTTTCTATTTATATGGTTGTCAGGTGTTGTTTGTTTTTGACTGCCTACCTGAGTTTGACCATTGCCTGCCTGTGACCACGATTCCTGCCTTCTGTGAAGGCTTAATAAACATCTGCTGCGCTCTGCGGGTGAATCTACACCTTTTCCTCCCTGAGTTTTCCTTACAACTGTAGACTTTGTGAATTTTGTCTCTTGTATAATAAATTCTATACATTAGTTTATACTGGATTAAGCGTACATTTAAATTAACTTTAATCCAACAATCCCTCCATCTTGTGCCAATATTAGCTATTTTTAGGTCTTGGTTCCAGTAGAGATTGTCAGTTAGATAGGCTCTCTGCAAGGTTTTGTATATCTTACCTATCATATGAGTATCATTTTCTGATTCAAATAGGATTCCTTCAACATTGTTCTTCATGTTCGGATCAACATTTTGTGGTATAGAACATTTAAGCTGCATATATTTGAGAATGTCTACTTTGGTCAATTGCTTTTATTTCTGTCATGGAAATAATTGTATTTCCTGCTACCATGTAATTTAAGGATTCTATGTGGGTCAATTCATTGGTGAATTTTGAAAAGCTATCCAAGGATAGGATGTGTTTTTAGGGACTGATATAGGTTCTTGTAGAATAAGTTTCATTTTCTTCCATATCGTTAGTGTTCCTAACTATTAAGTGGTTCATGTCCTTAGCTTTATCCTTTGAACATTGAAACGTGAAACTATTCTGTGGATGAGCATGCGCATTTGAATATATATCCATTTTACTGCTACACTGCCTAAAGAGGTGACTGTTTGTCTCAAAATGGCCACCATGTTCCATTATGACTGAAAATGGCCACCCTATTCCACTATGCACGAATGCTCAGCGATTACAGCCAAATGGCCAAGTAACGTATTGTCTAGTGAACTATGGAATGCCTGGTCAATTTACACTAAAACCTAATGTACTTTGGTACCTTGCGTGATGACTTTAATGAATGTTCACTGACCATAACATGTCTTTTTCTAACATCCAAGGAAATCGTCTGATAATGGTGAGAGATAAACAAGATGATTATGTCTTTATGTTTGGTAGACAAACTCCCCATTGCAGTGCCTAGACCTTCAAATAATAGATACACACACACACACACACACACACACACACACACACACACACACACACACACACACACAATCCCCATTACAGTACCTAGACCTTTAAATAATAGATACACACACACACACACACAATCCCCATTACAAGCACAAGAATAAATAGCCTACTGACAGCGGTGAAGCAATACATTACCTCAGACACTACAGGCACGGTATATAAGGCAGTCTCCTTAGCCACCCCCCCATACCATGCCTTCAGTCCTATCCCCATACCATGCCTTCAGTCCTATCCCCATACCATGCCTTCAGTCCTATCCCCATACCATGCCTTCAGTCCTATCCCCATACCATGCCTTCAGTCCTATCCCCATACCATGCCTTCAGTCCTATCCTGACACAAACCTGCTGTCCAGTTCCATATAATAACTAGCACTTATATCACTCCATTTCTCAGCACCCCTCCATTTCTCAGATATCCTTGCATTTCAAAGCCAGATCTGGGTGTAAGCAGGTAAAACACACATTATGCTATCTCACTGTGAAAAAACAGTATTTTAGCATATCTTTCTCTCTGTCTCTGGCCCACATTCACACTCACTTCTGTAATTGCCGTCTCTTGATTTGCTTTCTCCTGAGCCACGACCACGGACGATCGAAAGCCTCGTCGACATGTGTAGTCCTTTGAAAACTGTTTTGTTATATTAATTACGTAAGTGCTGTTGGGGCGACCTTCCTCTGAGCAAATTGTAAAAACCAATTGCGTCGAATATCGGGCATGGCATATTAATTATCACCTCTTCCTAACGACTGGCAAATGGAAGCGCGTGTTCTATTTGTCTCACAATTATCTGTGATACGGTGAGGTGGGGACCAAGGCGGGGACCCTGCCACTTTGTTTAGAACACATAATGGATTGAAAATCACCATAGAGATGAAGAGAACAAAAGGTGACGTATGAGAGAGAACACATTAATGCTCCAATACATGAATACTAGAGTTTAAGACACCTCTGGTATTCACAAGGCTGGGTTGTACATTCATGCACAAATGACAACGCTGTATAGAACAATACAACACTATACAAACAGAACCAGAAACAGACATAGGTGACACACACCAGACCAGAACACAGACCAGACCACACACACCAGAACACAGACCAGAACACACACACACCAGACCAGAACACAGACCAGAACACAGACCAGCACACAGACCAGACCACACACACCAGGACACAGACCAGACCAGAACACACAGACAATAACACAGACAATAACACACACCAGAACACAGACAATAACACAGACCAGAACACAGACCAGAACACAGACAATAACACAGACAATAACACACACTAGAACACAGACAATAACACACACCAGAACACAGACCAGACCACACACACCAGAACACAGACCAGAACACACAGACAATAACACAGACAATAACACAGACAATAACACACACCAGAACACAGACAATAACACACACCAGAACACAGACAATAACACAGACCAGAACACAGACCAGAACACAGACAATAACACAGACAATAACACACACTAGAACACAGACAATAACACACACCAGAACACAGACAATAACACACACTAGAACACAGACAATAACACACACCAGAACACAGACAATAACACACACCAGAACACAACACACAACAGAACACACACCAGACCACACCACACCAGAACACACAATTTACACCTGTCTGACAACGCCGGTCTAATAGACAAAAACAAACGTGATATAGAAATGTCCCCCCTCCCAGCTCAGAAGGGCTTCGGTCAGTGGCTATGGGCTTCGGTCAGTGGCGATGGGCTTCGGTCAGTGGCGATGGGCTTCGGTCAGTGGCGATGGGCTTCGGTCAGTGGCGATGGGCTTCGGTCAGTGGCGAAGGGCTTCGGTCAGTGGCGATGGGCTTCGGTCAGTGGCGATGGGCTTCGGTCAGTGGCGAAGAGCTTCGGTCAGTGGCGAAGGGCTTCGGTCAGTGGCGATGGGCTTCGGTCAGTGGCGATGGGCTTCGGTCAGTGGAATGTTTAATAGTTGGTGTTTTCACTTAAATCAATGCTGAACTTGAACTTAATGGTAGTATACCAGCTCTGAACTTGATGGTAGAGTACCAGCTCTGAACTTGATGGCAGAATACTAGCTCTGAACTTGATGGTAGTATACTAGCTCTGAACTTGATGGTAGTATACTAGCTATGAACTTGATGGTAGAATACTAGCTCTGAACTTGATGGTAGTATACTAGCTCTGAACTTGATGGTAGTATACTAGCTCTGAACTTGATGGTAGTATACTAGCTCTGAACTTGATGGTAGTATACTAGCTCTGAACTTGATGGTAGTATACTAGCTCTGAACTGATGGTAGAATACTAGCTCTGAACTTGATGGTAGTATACTAGCTCTGAACTTGATGGTAGAATACTAGCTCTGAACTTGATGGTAGAATACTAGCTCTGAACTTGATGGTAGTATACTAGCTCTGAACTTGATGGTAGTATACCAGCTCTGAACTTGATGGTAGTATACCAGCTCTGAACTTGATGGTAGTATACCAGCTCTGAACTTGATGGTAGTATACCAGCTCTGAACTTGATGGTAGTATACTAGCTCTGAACTTAATGGTAGTATACTAGCTCTGAACTTAATGATAGTATACCAGCTCTGAACTTGATGGTAGAATACTAGCTCTGGACTTGATGGTAGTATACTAGCTCTGCACACAGGTTATGATCACCTACTTCTCCCTGCCTCCTCCCTATCCCTCCTGTGGTTTACCGCTTAACGCGTTAGCAACGTTTTAGGAATATAATCCACCAAGCTGCTGATGAAGACTTTCTCATTTATGTGCTGTCAACAGAAATCTGAATTTAATGTGTTTTAATGAGACTGAATTATGGATCATCAGTGCTGAGATTTTAACGCCGAGCGGCCTGAGTCAAATTAAAAGTGATATTTTCTGCTAAAGGGACTCTTAATTACTTAACGACTTAAACGTGCATTGTTGCGCGCTTTGGAGACTACGGGTGGGAGGGCCGAGGCGAGATGCAGACACATCAACATTCATTGGGCCTGCTAGAGAGTGTGCACTGCATTCAGGAGTGAAAGAAGGTACTGAAAAACTCCTTCAATGCAGGACCACGGTAACTTGCTAACTTGCTATATACTTCAGTGTGTGTTTGTGTGTGCGTGTGTGTGTGCGTGTGTGTGGCCAAAGTACTGTGATAGTCACAAACCAATAGTCCTATTCCAAAAATCTTCCACATAGTTCTGTGACAAATACCCCCTATTATCCCGTGTAAATAAGTGGGATGCTAGCGGTGACAGTATTTGCTGAACGTCTACAAAAACCAGCATCTAAAATCCCCCTGTGCCTTGTCCTTTTACTAAAAACGCATTTCATTAGAAACTGATGATATAAAAAACAAGGCCGCAAACCAATTATCCCCCTTGCTCTGCAACACAACACAACCAACCAACCACAGGCGGTCATACAAGTAAACAGATGAGGTCTCTAGGAGTCAACAGCTCTCTTGGAGTTTCCCAGAGTCAGTAAACGGTGGGTATGTGTGGAAAACAAAGTCTGAGGGGGAAAAGGTGTTTCAGCGAGTCAGCGAGTCTCAGGCCCTGTAAGGAAAAACTCAGGGCTCTCAGGGGCCTGCACACTCAGTCCACCGGATCTCATTAGCTAGAACAATTCCCACCATGCACTACAACCAAACCCTGAAAAAAATTGCTCGTCCCAGCAATTCTTTAACTTCTGTCTCTCTTCATTTACCCCTCTCTCTCTGGGTTCTGAGGAGTGTAGTGTAAAATAAGTCTAAATCTGCCATTGGCTCACTATTTCAGGCTCCTAAACTTTAGAAACAGTCCCAGACATAGTGAGGTATTAGGAGCCAGTCTATGAGGTGTTTTGTGGCTATGGGTAGTCAGGATGTTACTAATGCAGTCTAGGTCATTGTGGCTAGCAGCAGTAGGACTAGCACCACTGCCATAATTAACATACAATTAGTGATTGAAAGCGAGGCAAAGCATTTTCATCCCAGACGACAACAGAGGACAAAATGGAGTCCCATCAGTTCATTTCAACAAACATGATTCTTGATTTCGCCATTAATGTTTCCCGTCTAAATGTTTAAGTAACCAAAAAACAATACTGAAAAGTTTCTTCCCCTATCGATATGAATCATGGCTCTCTAATCAATCTCTTCACTGCCACTCATGTCTTCCTGTCCCGTCCCTTACTCTTCCACCCATGTCTTCCTGTCCCATACCTTACTCCTCCACCCATGTCTTCCTGTCCCGTCCCTTACTCCTCCACCCATGTCTTCCTGTCCCGTCCCTTACTCCTCCACCCATGTCTTCTTGTCCCGTCCCTTACTCCTCCACCCATGTCTTCCTGTCCCATCCCTTACTCCTCCACCCATGTCTTCCTGTCCTGTCCCTTACTCCTCCACCCATGTCTTCCTGTCCCGTCCCATACTCCTCCACCCATGTCTTCTTGTCCCGTCCCTTACTCCTCCACCCATGTCTTCCTGTCCCGTCCCTTACTCCTCCACCCATGTCTTCCTGTCCCGTCCCTTACTCCTCCACCCATGTCTTCCTGTCCCGTCCCTTACTCCTCCACCCATGTCTTCTTGTCCCGTCCCTTACTCCTCCACCCATGTCTTCCTGTCCCATCCCTTACTCCTCCACCCATGTCTTCCTGTCCTGTCCCTTACTCCTCCACCCATGTCTTCCTGTCCCGTCCCATACTCCTCCACCCATGTCTTCTTGTCCCGTCCCTTACTCCTCCACCCATGTCTTCCTGTCCCGTCCCTTACTCCTCCACCCATGTCTTCCTGTCCCGTCCCTTACTCCTCCACCCATGTCTTCCTGTCCCGTCCCTTTCTCCTCCATCTATGTCTTCCTGTCCCGTCCCTTACTCCTCCACCCATGTCTTCCTGTCCCGTCCCTTACTCCTCCACCCATGTCTTCCTGTCCCGTCCCTTACTCCTCCACTCCACTGGCTTACTGGTGCTCTTCCATCCCGTCCCTAGGAGGGGTGCGTCAGTTGAGTGGGTTGAGTCACTGACCTTATCTTTCTGTCCGGGTTTGGCGCCCCCCTTGGGTTCGTGCCGTAGGGGAGTTCTTTGTGGACTATACTCAGCCTTGTCTCAGGGTAGTAAGTTGGTGGCTGAAGATATCCCTCTAGAGGTATGAGGGCTGTGCTTTGGCAAAGTGGGTGGGGTTATATCCTGCCTGGTTGGCCCTGTCCGGGGGTATGGTCGGACGGGGCCACAATGTCTTCCTGACCTCTCCTGTCTCAGCCTCCAGTATTTATGCTGCAATAGTTTATGTGTCGGGGGACTAGGGTCAGTCTTTTATGTCTGGAGTGTTTCTCCTGTCTTATCCTGTGTCCTGTGTGAATTTAAGTATGCTCTCTCTAATTATCTCTACCTCTCCTCCCGGAGTACCTGAGCCCTGGGACCATGCCTTAGGATTACCTGGCCTGATCACTCCTTGCTGTCCCCAGTCCACCTAGTCGTTCTGCTGCTCCAGTTTCAACTGTTCTACCTGCGGCTAAGGAACCCTGACCTGTTCACCGGACGTGCTACCTCGTCCCAGACCTGCTGTTTTCAACTTTCTCTCTCTACAGCACCTGTTGTCTCTAACTCTGAATGCTCGGCTATGAAAAGCCAATTGACATTTACTCCTGAGGTGCTGACTTGTTGCCCCCTCTACAACCACTAACCATTATTATTATTTGACCCTGCTGGTCATCTATGAACGTTTGAATATCTTGTCCATGTACTGTTATAATCTCAACCCTGCACAGCCAGAACAGGACTGACAACCCCTCAGAGCCTGGTTCCTCTCTAGGTTTCTTTCTAGGTTCCTGCCTTTCTAGGAGTTTTTCCTAGCCACTGTGCTTCTACATCTGCATTGCTTGCTGTTTGGGGTTTTAGGCTGGGTTTCTGAATAGCACTTTGTGACATCGGCTGATGTAAAAAGGGCTTTATAAATACATTTGATTGAAAAAGAGATTGATGTCTTCCTGTCCCGTCCCTTACTCCCCCCTCTTGTCTTCATCCATCATGCCTGCTCTTTTCCTGTCTCCCATACTCTACTCTCTGTCACTCCTGTCTTCTGAAACAGTTGCAGCTGGTAGTTACGCTTAGGAAGTAAGGTTAGTGAAGGTACACTGTTTAGGAATCATCAATAGATGTCAGTCATACTGGATTTATTGACACTACTTTAAGTAGTTTTTTACTTTCAATATTATTCAAGGACCTGTCTTTTTAGATACGATGGAGGTATTATTGGATTACCTTTGGGTCTAACCTTAACCCTTGTGTAGTTGTGTAGGCTCAACATTCTGTATACTACCCTTGTCCTAAAGGTTAAAAATGACCCGCCTTCACTAAACCCCTCAAATAAAGCAGCTTAATTGAATTTTAAACCCCTAATCTATTTTGCATGAAGAAACAACCTGTCATGAAGAAACAACTCTTCACAATGCAGAAAGACTGCCTTTAATCAGTGCAGAAAGACTGCCTTTAATCAGTGCAGAAAGACTGCCTTTAATCAGTGCAGAAAGACTGCCTTTAATCAGTGCAGAAAGACTGCCTTTAATCAGTGGACAACACTCATTTTTATTACAACACACATGTCATAATTGTTTTCTTTACTAAAGTAGAGGTTTATTATTATCATTATTATTATTGTTAAAGGTACTGCATAGGTGTAAACATACTTTTTTTTTTATCAAGATATAGCACTTATATAGCCTAAGAAAGTAGCAGAAATGTGCAGAAAGTAGTTTTGAATGCATTTCATTGAAGGGAAACAATAACAGTCTTGAACTTGTTTGGCGACATAGTGTTATATTATTATATACTGTACAATGAGGAATTGAACTACAAAATACTAGTCTTCTCCCATTTTTTTAACCATTGCCCCCACCCACAATGTGTATAAACAACAACAATAAATAAGAATTAAATAAGATAATAGATACAAAACAAAAACGGGAAGAACATAAATCAATCAACTCTAATTAGCACATGTAGGACAGTATACAAGTGTGTGCATGGACATTGCAGATGTTTTTCTCACACGTGCAGCTCATAGTATTTGTTCTACAGTCCTTCTGTGGGGGCAGAATTGGCATCTCCTCCTCTTGCCTGCCCCAGCTGCAGCCTCAGGTGGATCAGGACAATATGCAGCCCCCTGAACAGCTTTCACAAGCGCTGCAGAGGCTGCTATGCAAGGGAGGCGCTCCCTTCTTTGAATGTGTGGGGTTACAAGTACCTTCCCAAGCAGCTCCAGGAACACCCTCCTCTTGTTCCGCTTATCAGGCATCCAGGTAGGGTTGATCTTGTTCCATATCATGAAGGCATTGTATATAGACACATCAATGATGTTATGAAAGATGACCAGGGGCCCGTGGGAAGTCATCCTCCTGCAGCTGTAAGTTCCAATCACCTTGTCCAGGTTGTCCTCGCCTCCTTTGTTGTGGTTGTGTTGTGGTTTGATCTCAGCCATTTTATGCAGTACGCTCAGGAGGACCACATTCGTGTTCCTCTTTAGGAGGTAAGAAACTAGAGTGGTGATGGGGTGAAGGCAAACTTTGATGAGAAGGCCTCCCTCCCCCTTGTTGAGAGGAGTGCAGGGGGAGCTTAGGCTTGTTCTTTCTAACTGTGCCAACCATGGTGATCTTCATCTTCAGGAGCTGTTGGCTGAGTTCATAAGAGGTGACATTGTGCCCCGTGACATTGTGCCCCCTCATTCCATCTGTCACAACCCGTATCCCCTGGTTCTTCTCCGGGCCTCCACTGGTCAACTTCCCTGTGTAGACTTGCATCTTCAAAGCGTAGCTGGATTGTGCGTCACAGGCCACCCATATCTTGACGCCATACTTTGCTGTCTTGCTGGGCATATACTGCCGGAAAGGACAGCGACCTTTTGATAAAAGAGATTACTATCAGTAATTAGTGTCAGTGTCACAGAAAACAATCACATACATAAATTATATTATAACAATACATAATAAAATGAACAATGAAAATCACTTACATTACAGATTTGAAAATGAAATGTACCTCTGAATGGAACCAGATGCTCATCCACTGTTACTTCAGGCCCAGGGTTGTAGAGGTACGGCAGACGCTTCACCCACTTCTCCCAGACCTCTCTTATGGCCATCAGTTTGTCTCTCACACGTCTTGCAGGTCTTGACTCACAGTTATTAAATTGTAGCATTATTGAGAAAGTGTGAAAGACTTTCAATTGCATCGTGGCACGGAAAATTGCCCTTCCACTCTCTGCATCCCAGAGACTACATGTAGCCTCGCCTCGGGACCTATACACACCCGTTAAGATTAGGAGCCCTACGTAGGCACACAGGTCAATCTCATCCATCCTTTTCCATTTGTCTCCATTTGTACAGAAACCCTCCAAATTTGTCATCTCCAGAACGATTTTTTCGATGGCTGGTGTGATGAACATGTAGAATGTTGAGGCGATGTCCTCGGCATGGGCAACTGCATGTCTTGTGGGCCCTGGGGTCATCCTTATGACATTCTGTGCTGCCATCCTGCCCTGGTTGTCATATGGTGACAAGGACCATGTTATTTTGCTGTTCTTTGACAAAAATGTCTCTCTTTCAACTTTTGGGAACTTCTTCATCTGAAGATGATGCATCGTGCTCTGGGTTGTATTCTTCCCCATCTTCTTCTTCAGATAGTTCCTCCACTTCTAAATCATTGTTCTCTTGTTCCTTCTGGATATTTGAAAAAATCTGATCTATGACCTTTTGGGCACAGAAACATGCACTCATGGCTTCAGCAAAGAGACAACTGAGGGGACTGTCATCTGCAGCACCTTTATAGACTCTGACTGCATTCCCTATTAGGAAACAATGCTTTCAAGACATTTTTATTCTGTCTGAAATGTTTATTTTGTCTGAAATTGTTTGTATTTTGTCTGTGAACTTCAGTCATGTGTAGGGGAGGGGAGATGCTGCAGATGCACAATAAAGTTTTAGTTTTGTCTGAGTTCAATAAGTAACAAATCAAATGTTATTTTGACCAACAATGCAGTTTTGATAAAATCTTTTTTTTTTAAATAGAAAAAAAGTAAAAGGTGAGAAAAAAAATAGTTAATGAGCAGCAGTAGATAACAAAAGCTATATACAGGGGGTATTGGTTCAGAGTCAATGTGGAGGCTATATAAAGGGGGTACCGGCTCCGAGTCAATAAGGAGGCTATATACAGGGGGTATCGGTACAGAGTCAATGTGGAGGCTATATACAGGGGGTATCGGTTCAGAGTCAATGTGGAGGCTATATACAGGGTGTTACGGTACAGAGTCAATGTGGAGGCTATATACAGGGGGTACCGGTACAGAGTCAATGTGGAGGCTATATACAGGGGGTACCGGCTCCGAGTCAATAAGGAGGCTATATACAGGGGGTATCGGTACAGAGTCAATGTGGAGGCTATATACAGGGGGTATCGGTTCAGAGTCAATGTGGAGGCTATATACAGGGGGTATCGGTTCAGAGTCAATGTGGAGGCTATATACAGGGGGTACCGGTACAGAGTCAATGTGGAGGCTATATACAGGGAGTATCGGTACAGAGTCAATGTGGAGGCTATATACAGAGGTATCGGTACATAGTCAATGTGGAGGCTATATACAGGGTGTTACGGTACAGAGTCAAGGTGGAGGCTATATACAGGGGGTATCGGTTCAGAGTCAATGTGGAGGCTATATACAGGGGGTACCGGTACAGAGTCAATGTGGAGGCTATATACAGGGGGTATCGGTACAGAGTCAATGTGGAGGCTATATACAGGGGTATCGGTACATAGTCAATGTGGAGGCTATATACAGGGTGTTACGGTACAGAGTCAAGGTGGAGGCTATATACAGGGGGTATCGGTTTAGAGTCAATGTGCGGGGGCACCGGTGTCAAGGTAATTGAGGTAATTATGTACATGCAGGTAGGGTTATTAAAGTGACTACGCATAGATAATAACAGAGTGTAGCAGCAGCATGGGGGGGGTGAAAATTGTCTGGGTAGCCATTTGATTAGATGTTGAGGATGGATTGGGGATAGAAGCTGTTAAGGAGCCTTTTGGACCTAGACTTGGTGCTCCGTTATCGCTTGCCATGTAGTAGCAGAGAGAACAGTCTATGACTAGGGTGGCTGGAGTCTTTGACAATATTTAGGGCCTTCCTCTGACACGCCTGGTATAGAGGTCCTGGATTGCAGGAAGCTTGGCCCCAGTGATGTACTGGGCCATATGCACTACCCTCTGTAGTGCCTTGTGGTCAGAGGCCGAGCTGTTGCCATACCAGGCAGTGATGCAACCCGTCAGGATGCTCTCGATGGTGCAGCTGTAAAACCTTTTGAGGATCTGAGGACCCATGCCAAATCTTTTCAGTCTCCTGAGGGGGAACAGGTTTTGTCGTGCCCTCTTCTCAACTGTCTTGATGTGCTTGGACCATGTTAGTTTGTTGGTGATGTGAACGCCAAGGAACTTGAAGCTGTCAACCTGCTCCACCACAGACCCATCGATGAGAATGGGGGTGTGCTCTGTCCTTCTTTTCCTGTAGTCCACAATCATCTCCTTGATCACATTGAGGGAGAGGTTGTTGTCCTTGCACCACATGGTCAGGTCCCTGACCTCCTCACTATAGGCTGTCTCATCATTGCCGGTGATCAGGCCTACCACTGTTGTGTCATCAGCAAACTTAATGATGGTGTTGGAGTTGTGCCTGGCCGTGTGAAGTGAACAGGGAGTGCAGGAGGGGACTGAGCACGCACTCCTGAGAGGCCCCGTGTTGACGATCAGAGTAGCAGATGTGTTGTTATTTACCCTAACCACCTGGGGGCAGCCCATCAGGAAATCTAGGATCCAGTTGCAAAGGGAGGTGTTTAGTCACAGGGTCCTTAGCTCAGTGAGGAGCATTGAGGGCATTATGGTGTTGAATGCTGAGCTGTAGTCAATGAATAGCATTCTCACAAAGGTGTTCATTTTGTCGAGTTGGGAAAGGGCAGTATGGAGTGCACCACAGATTGCCTCATCAGTGGATCTCTTGGACCGGTATGCAAATTGGAGTGGGTCTACAGACTCAGACAGGGAGAGGTTCAAAACGTCAGTGAAGACATTTGCCAGTTGGTCAGCGCATGCTCAGTAGCACACATAATCTTAATTTCTCATTTTGTGTGTGTGTGTGTGTGTGTGTGTGTGTGTGTGTGTGTGTGTGTGTGTGTGTGTTTGTGTGTGTGTTTGTGTGTGTGTTTGTGTGTGTGTGTGTGTGTGTAAATGATTTTATAACTGCCGGGTCAAAAATGACCCTAAGACAGTCTTTGTACCCTGGTGCTGTACAGCTTTCATGGAAATATGAATAAAGGCGATGTTTCACTTTTTCTAACGTTGGGGTCACTCTAGGAAAAGTCATACAATGTCAAGTTGAAAAAATATCATTTAAGGGGGATTTCTCTGCTGTTAAACATAGCGGTGGGTCATTTTTGACTCTCAAGACAACACAAGGGTTAAGTCATCTATAGATATAATACTTTTTAATTATGTGAATTGTTAGAGGCACATAATATTATTGATACAGAACAGTTGAGACTGAAGCAGAGGAAAGAGCCAAGAAAGTAAACTGTAGATATTTCCCTTTTATTGGGGACTGGTGAAATATATACACTGCCATTCAAAGCTTTGTGGTCACGTAGAAATATTCTTGTTTTCAATGAAAACATACATATACATATATAGCTGTGCTAACATAATTGCAAAAGGGTTTCGTAATGATCAATTAGACTTTTAAAATTATTAACTCGGATAGGCTAACACAATGTGCCATTGGAACACAGGAGTGATGGTTGCTGATAACGGGCCTCTGTACGCCTATGTAGATATTCCATAAAAAAATCAGCCGTTTACAGCTACAATGGTACATTTTAAAAATTACAATGTCTACACTGTATTTCTGATCAATTTTATGTTATTTTAATGGACAAAAAAAAAATGCTTTTCTCAGTGACCCCAAACTTTTGAACGGTGATGTATATTGTTTTACTAAACTGAAAATTAGACTTCATTGTGGATCCCTTTTATCTGAAGGTCAGATCGGTAAAGAAAAGGAAAGCCTTGTTTGTTTCTCAATCTTAACTCCGAACCAGACTTCGATGAAACTTTACGTTGTGTCACTCCTACGCATCACAACTTAAGTCCACTTTGGGACAGAGCTAAAGAGACATGGAGAATCTCAATTACATTGCCTTGATTTCTTGCGTCCTCTCTCCTCGCCTCCCTCTCAAAACCCATTCGATGAGAAGGTCAGAAGGGAGGGACCACTGAGCTTCTCATCCAATTTGTTTTAAGTAGGAGGCGAGGACAGACAATTGAGATTCTCCCACAGAAAGAATCTACATACAAGACTGCCAGAAAGAAATAAAAGCTTATTGTTTTCCCCAAATATAGTCAACACTGACCTAAGTCCGTACATGAATCAACAGATCAGGTTTACAAGCCTGATGAAAAGCATTGGCTCAAGCTCTCGTGCTCTTGTAGCATGTCTAATAATAACAGCCCTTAAAAATACTGAGGCAGGTACGTACACGGCATACATGGTTGTCTCTCCTCAGCACGGCAACCAGCACAGCAACCATGGGGACCGAGCTCCACCGTCCACCGAGGGAGCACAACGACTAATGAAGTTGGAAAGCTTGGAGCAATTAGGCACATCAAAGCCAGAATCTGAAAATGAATTATGCTTTCCTCTCTCCTCTCTTTCTAAAGGACCATCTACTCACTAGCTATGCTAATTAGCATAGAGCCATCATTACATAGATGCAGGTAGCTACTTGTTTATTTGCTGATGAGAGTCCACTTTTGGAACATGTTGTTCATTATTAGTTTGTGATCTAGGCCTACTTCAAGGTAGGTAATGAATGCAGGAAGACATAGACAGAACTAGATGTCCAAGATACATCGTATCTTCATTAGAGTGTTTTCTTGAAAATAGTACATTTGGTTTTTAGAGTTCCCAGTCACAATATTGTGATTGTTATAGAGTTCATTTCCTCTGTGATAGTGGGAAGATCATGAGGTAACCGTTTTTTTTTAAAGGAACTAAAACCAGGAAAGTAAATGCTATTCTCGTTCTCTCTCGTCTCCGCAGGTCAAGTGCTGCTCGTTGCCGACACAAAGTTACGATTTTGTATCTAGGCAATTTGAGTTTGTTGAACTAAGTATCAAATGCTTCCGGTAGGAACTTGTCCTCTGGTGTGTTAGACACATCAAAAGGACTTAGGCTCTCCTTGTAAACTTTTAATGTCAAAGGAAGCGCTGACATTCACTGAACTTGACGGTTGTTTTTTTCCGAGCTTCATTAGCCGTTTGTTCCCAATCAGGTTTTGCCTTGTGGAGTGACATCAAAGCAAAGGGAAATCACATGCTCATTCACTCTAATGAAGAAGCTCCTTCAAACACAAGCGCTCATTATTAATGACACCTGATTTTAAATGTGAGGTGTATTATGTTTATTATACATGAACATTTTTCATTTCCACTAACCGTAAGAGTTTGTATTAGTTTAGGACTCTTTTTTTATTTTCCTCTGTGGTTACCTATGACTAGTCACGTATGTTTCCTCTGTGGTTACCTATGACTAGTCACGTATGTTTCCTCTGTGGTTACCTATGACTAGTCACGTATGTTTCCTCTGTGGTTACCTATGACTAGTCACGTATGTTTCCTCTGTGGTTACCTATGACTAGTCACGTATGTTTCCTCTGTGGTTAACTATGACTAGTCACGTATGTTTCCTCTGTGGTTACCTATGACTAGTCACGTATGTTTCCTCTGTGGTTAACTATGACTAGTCACGTATGTTTCCTCTGTGGTTAACTATGACTAGTCACGTATGTTTCCTCTGTGGTTACCTATGACTAGTCACGTATGTTTCCTCTGTGGTTACCTATGACTAGTCACGTATGTTTCCTCTGTGGTTACCTATGACTAGTCACGTATGTTTCCTCTGTGGTTACCTATGACTAGTCACGTATGTTTCCTCTGTGGTTAGCTATGACTAGTCACGTATGTTTCCTCTGTGGTTACCTATGACTAGTCACTTTTATTTGCTCTGAGTTTGAACAGTGATGATGGGATATATTTCAGAAAAACTTTTTCACAAGAAAATTGAAGCACCTTCAACGTAGCTGTAACATAACTGTTATATTGATCCATAATTTGACACTTCTTGTCTTCCGTTAGCCTGCTTATTTAATATAATACTAATCACTTTCCTCTCAACGTCTGCAATGGGCAGATGAATGAAGCTGAATACATTCCTCCCTTCAGGGTGAGTGTTGATTAATGACTTGGCGTTTGCTTGGTGACACATTGCTTGAACAGTGAAATAGTTGCAATTTAAAGAATGTTGAAATTACTTAACTCATATCAACA
Source organism: Salmo trutta (assembly GCF_901001165.1). NCBI lineage: Eukaryota > Metazoa > Chordata > Actinopteri > Salmoniformes > Salmonidae > Salmo > Salmo trutta. Next base: position 5,605,011 of record NC_042964.1, on the reverse strand, counting down.
CAAAATGTATGTTAGCAGGCCAGGCTACCGTTCAGAGGCGACATGCAATGGGACATTGGATACTATATGTAGAGTGGTTACATTTGGACACAATCTATTGGTGGAAAAGTGAAAAGGTAAGTCCGTTTTGGTATTTACATTTACATGTTGGTCATTTAGCAGTCGATCTTATCCAATTAGTGCATTCATCTTAAGATAGCTAGGTGAGACAACCACATATCACAGTCATAGCAAGCACGTTTTCCCTCAAATAAGTAGTTATCAACAAAGTCAATGCTGTAGCTAGTAGTATCACTTCCTATGAATACCCCTTTTATTACCCTGCAGTATATGAACTATGTATATCCTTCAAATTTGATAGTGTAACGCAGGTGAAAACAGTGTGGGTCTCCTAAAAACAAAGTTCCAATCACACCAAGTGGTGCAGACAAAGCTACGTAGAAAGGCCATATTTCAGGAGTTCACCCCTCTAGCAGCCAGGAGTTCACCACCCTAGCAGCCAGGAGTTCACCGCCCTAGCAGCCAGGAGTTCACCACCCTAGCAGCCAGGAGTTAACAGCCCTAGCAGCCAGGAGTTCACCGCCCTAGCAGCCAGGAGTTCACCGCCCTAGCAGCCAGGAGTTCACCGCCCTAGCAGCCAGGAATTCACCGCCCTAGCAGCCAGGAATTAACCGACCTAGCAGCCAGGAGTTCACCGCCCTAGCAGCCAGAAGTTCCCCGACCTAGCAGCCAGGAGTTCACCGCCCTAGCAGCCAGGAGTTCACCGCCCTAGCAGCCAGGAGTTAACAGCCCTAGCAGCCAGGAGTTCACCACCCTAGCAGCCAGGAGTTCACCGCCCTAGCAGCCAGGAGTTCACCGCCCTAGCAGCCAGGAGTTCACCGCCCTAGCTGCCAGGAGTTCAGCGCCCTAGCAGCCAGGAGTTAACTGCCCTAGCAGCCAGGAGTTAACTGCCCTAGCAGCCAGGAGTTAACAGCCCTAGCAGCCGGGAGTTAACCGCCCTAGCAGCCAGGAAGTCACCGCCCTAGCAGCCAGGAATTAACCGCCCTAGCAGCCAGGAATTAACCTCCCTAGCAGCCAGGAATTAACCGCCCTAGCAGCCAGGAATTAACCGCCCTAGCAGCCGGGAGTTCACAGTCATAGCAGCCGGGAGTTAACAGCCCTAGCAGCCAGGAGTTCACAGTCCTAGCAGCCAGGAATTAACCGCCCTAGCAGCCAGGAATTAACCGCCCTAGCAGCCGGGAGTTCACAGTCATAGCAGCCGGGAGTTAACAGCCCTAGCAGCCAGGAGTTCACAGTCCTAGCAGCCAGGAATTAATAGCCCTAGCAGGCAGGAATTTACCTCCCTAGCAGCCCAGAGTTCACCGCCCTGTGGGAAGATCTTATTTACAGTGTAACTGCCACTCTCCTCCTGCCTTGCTCTTCTGTTCTTCTTTCTTGGCTTTCACACCTTCCTTTTTTTCTTGTCTTTTTTCTTCACTCCATCTAGTGTTGAGAGGCCTTTAATTTCAAAATGCCAGAGCAAGAAATTCCATCTCTCAGCTTGAGTTGTGAGTTGAAAGCCTGGGTGTTCAGGTGCTTGTTTCTGACTTGTCGTTTAATGGAACTATTGTTCGCTTTGAACCAGGCCCGTGATAAAAGTTGGGCATGAGAAAGAAAAAATATAATTCTTCTCCCATATGTGACAGTCAGCTCTCCAATTTTTTTCCAGTCACCAACTTTAGGAGGCAATTCTCACCAATACTAGACATATTATAGCCCTTTTGAATGGTGCTAGCACCTGGACATGGTTGATGTAAGGAGTTGGGCGGTCTGCATGATATGGCGCTCTGTTGTATACCCTGCAAACGATAATGAGTCGTTAGGACGTTCTACCCAGGGCACGCACACCCTAGTTTCAATACAAGTCACCACTTGTTACTGTTGTCAAGCCCATTATTGGTGAACTGCTAACCCAATCACAGATCTTTGTCTTTTGACAATGCTAGGAACACCCAAACAGACAGATTTTAGCATATAGTGTGTGCAACTTTCATATTGGACATACATAATTACATTGTGTATGTTTATTCCTACAGAAATGATGATTTATCTTCTCACCTGGGATTTGAACACACAACCTCTTGGTTCGCAGCATATAGTGTGTGCAACTTTCATATTGGACATACATAATTACATTGTGTATGTTTATTCCTACAGAAATGATGATATATCTTCTCACCTGGGATTTGAACACACAACCTCTTGGTTCGCAGCATATAGTGTGTGCAACTTTCATATTGGACATACATAATTACATTGTGTATGTTTATTCCTACAGAAATAATGATTTATCTTCTCACCTGGGATTTGAACACACAACCTCTTGGTTCGCAGCATATAGTGTGTGCAACTTTCATATTGGACATACATAATTACATTGTGTATGTTTATTCCTACAGAAATAATGATTTATCTTCTCACCTGGGATTTGAACACACAACCTCTTGGTTCGCAGCATATAGTGTGTGCAACTTTCATATTGGACATACATAATTACATTGTGTATGTTTATTCCTACAGAAATAATGATTTATCTTCTCACCTGGGATTTGAACACACAACCTCTTGGTTCGCAGCATTCCAATCTTCCTGCTATTCCACCATGTCTGTATCAATGACTGATTTAACCTGAAGACTAATTCCTACTATTTACACTTCTAAGTAACTCTCAGCTCTCTTAAAAATACACTAAAGAAAAACGATATCAAGAGTAACGTTAAAACAATAATATCACCAACATTAAACTCTACTGAAAACCCAAACTCAAATTGCTGAAATAAGTCAATGAAATCAATGAGAGAATAGTGAGATGAACTGATAACTAAAACAGCAGTAATGAATACTCAGAGGGAAAAAGGTGTAGATTCACACGCGGAGCGCAGCAGGTGTTTATTTCGACCTTCGCAGAAGGCAGGAATCGTGCTCACAGGCAGGTGAATAACTAGGACTGAAGGCTATAACTGGTTCTCACAAATTAGCTGGGTAAAGGCTTAGTAGAGTCAAAATGAACAATACCTCACAAAGGCCCAAACAGAATGAACTGAACTAAATAAGGAGCTGATGAGACCAGGTGAGTAACTAACACAGGTGAAATCAGTGAACACAAATCAAAGACAGGGCTACGTTCAAGAACACAAGGAAACAGAACACAAGGTTGACTAAACAAATAAATACAGAACCTTACAATGGCAGTGCAGATGGCAATTTTTTGCCAAGTACAGAGATGTATTATAGGTAATGAATGTGTAGGGGACTTCTGAACATCTATAGACTTTTGTGGTGCAGCAAAAATACCTCAAATCCAGAGTCTGTTAATTCAAATCCAAGGTGGGGTTATATTGAAAAGTTAGTACCAAGTGATCATGTCAATTGTAGTCATATTGCCATTGATTAAAGAATTTTACACTATTTTAGCTGAACAGCGTACAACTTTCCTTAAAACAACCATACTTTTTCATGACTTTACTTATAATGGTTTGGGACACCTGGGACCATCACATGACAAAAACCTAAAGGGGTCCATGACACAATGTCGCAAGAATGTCCTATAAATGTCCCTGGGACAAACCGGGAACTGTAAAAAGGTCCACTAGAGAACGATTCCTTGGGACCATCACGCGACATCCTAACAACTAGTAAAACATAAGTCCTGAGATCGTCCTAAACAGGTTTTGACATGGTCCTCAGTGACGTCCTGGTAACTTACAGGGAACGACACAAAGGTCCCCGCAGAGAACATTTCCTTTGGACGATCACGTAACGATCCAAGGACTAGTAAAATGAAAGTCCAGAGAACTTCCTAAAAAGTCCTGAACATATAGAGAACTAGAAAAAGGTCCCCAAGAAAACCTTCCCCTTGAAACCGTCACACAACGTCCTAAGTACTAGTTGTATTTGTCACATGCTTCATAAACAGCAGGTGTAGACTAACAGTGAAATGCTTAATTCCATCAAGACATATCAAGTCTCGACGGCGTTGAGAGGAATAGTTCATAATCCCGGGGACCACAATGGAAAAATCAATATTACGACACTCAGCTTTTCTCCAAAACTGTCAGCAGGACAGCAAAGTGAAGTGCTGAGTATGGAAACCTAGCGCTTGATGAATAACCCACCCCGGTTCATGACATAATTCTGCATGGGGATTGATCTTATCATTGTGAGAATGACACCTTGTTCTATATTAGACAGGTCTCACTCCTATATTTTTGTTTGTGAAGCTGTCAAGGCCACAAGCCTGCAGTCAATAACCTACAGAAAATGATGTTACTTTTTACAAAAAACTATTAGCATCATTTTGAAGAGATTGACAAGTGGCACACGTTGCACACATTGGAGAAAACAGAGTCTCAAGTCCAAATCATTGAGATTTCAAACAAGCGCAGTTCCCACAGGTTACTTATCAAGACAAAATTAAACAATAATCAGCTATTTACCCCAGCCTTGAAGCCAGACCACCTCATTGTAATGAAGGTAAATCAGCCAATTAACATTCAGAAAGAGGTCCTAAGCTCACCGCCGTAGCCCAGGCCATTTAGACAAGCCATCTGAAATCTGTTTTCTCTTATCCATTTCAGTGTTTTTCAATTGTATTGGTTAGAATGGGTTTTCCATCCATTTGGGTGGCTCAGACAACGGTATTTAATTTACCTCTGCAACTCGTCCAGCTATTGACTTTTTTCACAACTGCCACCAGTTTGACTCCAAAACATTAACAACAAATACAGATTTAACTATGTCAATACTATTGCCATAGTTAAATAAATATAAGTGTGCAGAAAATATATATGAAGGATATTTCATGCCGAAACCCTCCTATTAAACACCAACGGTATTCACGAAGATGATGGGTTATATTTAGGATAAATATACGGTGTAACTCAATATTAGGAAGGTGTCCTTAATGTTTTGTACAGCCAGTGTATTTTACATGTGATAAAGCCAGAGAGAGGGCCAGAGATAATTACAGACACCTGTGATAATCTGAAGGACCCAAAAGGGCCACTGGATGTCTTGTGATAAATTACATCAAATCCTCCATAATTCTGCTAGCTTACGGGGTAAACTTGGAAAGTTTCTAGTAAAACACCCTCCCTTTGCAACCCTAGGTATCAGTGCATTCCACGTTTTCTAACTCTCTCGATCACCGATGGCACGTCAACAAGTGTACACTTACTAAGACTTACTAAGACTTACTTACACTTACTACTTACGAGGTGGCCCTCGTACAGACACCGATTATTAGTTTGTCAAAAGTACCATTCCAATGAATACATGCAAACAGCCCCAGAATAACCACTTAACTATATTATTTAGATAATAACATAAACAGGGACAAATTCCTGTGATAATCAATCAATCAATCAATAATCAATCAATCAATCAATCAAATGTATTTATAAAACCCTTTTTACATCAGCCGATGTCACAAAGTGCTATACAGAAACCCAGCCTAAAACCCCAAACAGCAAGCAATGCAGCGGTAGAAGCCTGGTGGCTAGGAAAAACAGGCAGGAAGATAGGAAGAAACCTAGAGAGGAACCAGGCTATGAGGGGTGGCCAGTCCTCTTCTGACTGTGCCGGGTGGAGATTATAACAGAACATGGCCAAGATGTTGAAATGTTCATAGATGACCAGCAGGGTCAAATAATAATAATCACAGTGGTTGTAGAGGGGGCAACAGGTCAGCACCTCAGGAGTAAATGTCAGTTGGCTTTTCATAGTCGAGCGTCCAGAGTTAGAGACAGTAGACACGGTAGAGAGAGGGAGTTGAAAACAGCAGGTCCGGGACAAGGTAGCACGTCCAGTGAACAGGTCAGGGTTCCATAGCGGCAGGCAGAACAGTTGAAACTGGAGCGACAGCATGACCAGGTGGACTGGGGACAGCAAGGAGTCATCAGGCAGGTAGTCCTGACGCATGATCCCAGGGCTCTGGTCCTCAGTGAGGAGAGGGAGAGGGAGAGAGAGAGAATTAGAGAAAGCATATTTAAATTCACACAGGACACAGGATAAGACAGGAGAAATACTCCAGACATAAAAGACTGACCCTAGTCCCCCGACACATAAACTATTGCAGCATAAATTCTGGAGGCTGAGACAGGAGGGGTCGGGAGACACTGTGGCCTCGTCCGACGATACCCCCGGACAGGGCCAACCAGGCAGGATATAACCCCACCCACTTTGCCAAAGCACAGCCCTCACACCTCTAGAGGGATATCTTCAAACCACCAACTTACTACCCTGAGACAAGGCTGAGTATAGCCCACGACGATCTCCGCCACGGCACGAACCCGAAGGAGAGCCAAATCCGGAGAGGAAGATCACGTCAGTGATTCAACCCACTCAAGTGACGCACCCCTCCTAGGGATGGGATGGAAGAGCACCAGTAAGCCAGTGACTCAGTCCCCATAATAGGGTTAGAGGCAGAGAATCCCAGTGGATAGAGGGGAACTGGCCAGGCAGAGACAGCAAAGGTGGTTCGTTGCTCCAGTGCCTTTCCGTTCACCTTCACACCCCTGGGCCAGACTACACTCAATCATAGGACCTACTGAAGAGATGAGTCTTCAATAAAGACCGAGTCTGTGTCTCTCACATGGGTAGGCAGACCATTCCCTAAAAATGGAGCTCTATAGGAGAAAACCCTGCCTCCAGCTGTTTGCTTAGAAATTCTACGGGACAGTAAGCAGGCCTGCGTCTTGTGACCGTAGCGTATGTGTAGGTATGTACGGCAGGACCAAATCGGAGAGATAGGTAGGAGCAAGCCCATGTAATGCTTTGTTGGTTAGCAGTAAAACCTTGAAATCAGCCCTAGCCTTTACAGGAATGCTAGCACTGGAGTAATATGATCACATTTTTGGGTTCTAGTCAAGATTCTATTAGCAATGTTTAGCGCTAACTGAAGTTTATTTAGTGCTTTGTCCTGGTAGCCGGAAAGTAGAGCATTGCAGTAGTCTAATCTAGAAGTGAGAAAAGCATGGATTAACTTTTCTGCATCATTATTGGACAGAAAGTTTCAGATTTTTTGCAATGTTACGAAGATGGAAAGGAGTGGAAGTTAATAAACAAATAAATAATTGAACGCTTTGGGGGGAAGGGGGGCTTCTGAACTCAACTGACAGCATCCAACACACACACACACACACACACACACACATACATACAGTACAAACGCTTGTTAGTTAATAGGGTTGAATTAAGTCCATCAAGTGGTGGTGTGTGATAAGCGGTCTTGTGACCCTGTAGAGGGCTGGAGGAGCTCTTCTAATGAACGGTGATGCACAGACATCATTAAAAGCCTGATAATTACTCAGAGTTAGCTCAGCGAGAGAGTGTGCATTTGGGGAGCAGTGTGTGTGTGTGTGTGTGTGTGTGTGTGTGTGTGTGTGTGTGTGTGTGTGTGTGTGTGTGTGTGTGTTTGTTTGTTTTATCTACAGCAAAGCTGTCTACTCTAATGCTATTTTTCACCCTGAATGAGGGTGGGGTGGTATTTGGAGAAGTGTGATGAATGGTATGTGTTCAAAGCTTTTGAAAAGAAAGTTGAGAAATGCATAAAGTTTGCGTTTTTTTTTCCACCACACATCAAAACCAATAATAACAAAATTATAACTTTACCCTGCCATGAGCACACATCAAAATCATCACACTTCAAATCTCATTTTTGGCAAACTTCTCCAAGTCCTATGTACTCGTAATCTAGACTAAGATTGCAAATATATTTGTGTTCTTCTTTGTTTTTCAGCACACTGAGTAGCTTTCTCCACCTCAGCTCATTATTATTCATCCGCAGTGTGTCGTTCCATCACCAACCAGAGTGACGAGTGATGTCTCTATGGAGACCAATGCTTGGCTTCAATGCCACATAATAGACTAATAAAAAATAAAAAAGACAATGGTGCTCTCAAGTAGCTCTCAAAACCCACTAAATGATTCAATAGCCTGTCTTGTGCTGGGAATACCAAACATTAAGGCCTTAAGGAAAGCACTACCTCTCCATAAATACATATTTAAAGAGCAAACCTTAGTCAATAGGCAACCGCCACGTGGACATCAGAGGAAGCCAAGTAAAATCACTTTTTGACTGTAAAACATTAACCGAGTTTAACGCTCCAGACTTCTGGATTTTTGACAGAGACACTTTTTTGCTCTATCAGTTATTCTGTTTTGTTCACTGTTTTATCGACCTTAGAAAAACTTGAGCACTCACTCCTATTGACAAAGGAATACACCCAACAAAACAGGTGAGTAGAATGCCTATGTATGTATGTAGAAACTCACTACACTACTCAATCACCATGGGGCTTCTATTCCCTTCATCCATTAGTCACTCCTTCGATGTGAGGATGTTGGGGTACTCTGCCTTGGCACGGGGGTTCTGTTATAATGTTGGGGTACTCTGGTTTGGCACGGTGGTTCTGTTACAATGTTGGGGTACTCTGCTTTGGCACGGTGGTTCTGTTATAATGTTGGGGTACTCTGGTTTGGCACGGTGGTTCTGTTATAATGTTGGGGTACTCTGCTTTGGCACGGTGGTTCTGTTATAATGTTGGGGTACTCTGGTTTGGCACGGTGGTTCTGTTATAATGTTGGGGTACTCTGGTTTGGCACGGTGGTTCTGTTATAATGTTGGGGTACTCTGCTTTGGCACGGTGGTTCTGTTATAATGTTGGGGTACTCTGGCTTTGGCACGGTGGTTCTGTTATAATGTTGGGGTACTCTGGTTTGGCACGGTGGTTCTGTTACAATGTTGGGGTACTCTGCTTTGGCACGGCGGTTCTGTTATAATGTTGGGGTACTCTGGTTTGGCACGGTGGTTCTGTTATAATGTTGGGGTACTCTGCTTTGGCACGGTGGTTCTGTTATAATGTTGGGGTACTCTGGTTTGGCACGGTGGTTCTGTTATAATGTTGGGGTACTCTAGCTTTGGCACGGTGGTTCTGTTACAATGTTGGGGTACTCTGCTTTGGCATGGTGGTTCTGTTATAATGTTGGGGTACTCTGGTTTGGCACGGTGGTTCTGTTATAATGTTGGGGTACTCTAGCTTTGGCACGGTGGTTCTGTTATAATGTTGGGGTACTCTGGTTTGGCACGGTGGTTCTGTTATAATGTTGGGGTACTCTAGCTTTGGCACGGTGGTTCTGTTATAATGTTGGGGTACTCTGGTTTGGCACGGTGGTTCTGTTATAATGTTGGGGTACTCTAGCTTTGGCACGGTGGTTCTGTTATAATGTTGGGGTACTCTGGTTTGGCACGGTGGTTCTGTTATAATGTTGGGGTACTCTGCTTTGGCACAGTGGTTCTGTTACAATGTTGGGGTACTCTGCTTTGGCACGGTGGTCCTGTGACTGAGAGCCTAAATAGCCATGGCTGGCCCACCACGCCTGAGTTATGTCTAGCGTGGGCTAATTGAATAGCTAGCGCTAGGCTGCGGTAGATGGGGTGTGTTGAGCTGCAGGGGCATATGGTGGAGTTCCAGGCAGCTGCAATTAAGCAGAGAAATGATGTGTGAAATGACAGAAGAGAGAAAGACACAGAGAGAGAGAGAGAGAGAGAGAGAGAGAGAGAGAGAGAGAGAGAGAGAGAGAGAGAGAGAGAGAGAGAGAGAGAGAGAGAGAGAGAGAGAGAGAGAGAGAGAGAGAGAGAGAGAGAGAAAGAGACAGAATGGAAAGAACAATGATGGGAGAAATAACGAGAGGGAGGGAGGGAGAGAGGGAGGGAGGGAGGGAGGGAGGGAGGGAGGGAGGGAGGTAAAGGAAAATATAATGGAAAAGTGGTCTGTTGATGGGAAGAGGGGAGTAAATGAGACATAAGGCAGAGCGAGAGACATATAGAGAGATGGATAGGATGGAAGAAACAGAGAGAGTGGCTTTGCAAACAAGCATGCTGCGATTCAGGCACCAAATATGTTAAAAAGCTCTGTCTTTATATAATGTGTGACAAAACTTCAGCGAGATAACTTTTTTCCTCCAGACAGTGGATTTGAAACAATATCAGAAGGTTGCTATCATCCAGAGCCTTATTGAGAAGTATGAAGGAAGAACCAGAGAAGCATAACTAACATTTTCATACATTTATAGGAGAACAAATCTTTTATTCCCTGAATGATTTCAAGAATGTTTGAAGTGTTTCATAAAAATAAAAATAAAAAAACATGTTTTTTGCATACTTTTAATACATTATACCACTCTGGTCACGACCATACAGATAATTCAACCAACTTGTCATCAACGCAATCATCTTCGTTACAGTACTTTCCTCTTCAATTCATCTCGAAAGCCTTCCAAACTATGGTCCTGATGGCACAACACTCAACCTTTATTTAAAAGCCTTGCAACAGTCGGCCACAAAGGCCCTTGCAGTGTACAGACTCACATCCCTGTCATATGTCCTGTATTAAACATGCTGTATACAGGCCTCTCACAATCACTTAACTGTTACTACTGTTGACCTGTGACCTGTGACCTGTCTCACACCATAACCCCCCGTCCCCCCCCACATCTTTCCCATTCACCCTCAACTTGGTGACACATATCCCCTAAGGATATTGTGGACCCATGCAACTCATTCATTTCTAATCCCTCCTGTGACATGTCAGCGGTTCTATGTACTGTTTATGTGACACGGCTGTATGTACTGTTTATGTGCCAGCTGTTGTATGTACTGTTTATGTGCCACGGCTGTATGTACTGTTTATGTGCCAGCTGTTGTATGTACTGTTTATGTGCCACGGCTGTATGTACTGTTTATGTGCCAGCTGTTGTATGTACTGTTTATGTGCCAGCGGTTCTATGTACTGTTTATGTGCCACGGCTGTATGTACTGTTTATGTGCCAGCGGTTCTATGTACTGTTTATGTGCCACGGCTGTATGTACTGTTTATGTGCCAGCTGTTGTATGTACTGTTTATGTGCCACGGCTATATGTACTGTTTATGTGCCACGGCTATATGTACTGTTTATGTGCCAGCTGTTGTATGTACTGTTTATGTGCCAGCTGTTGTACGTACTGTTTATGTGACAAGGCTGTATGTACTGTTTATGTGCCAGCTGTTGTATGTACTGTTTATGTGCCACGGCTGTATGTACTGTTTATGTGCCAGCTGTTGTATGTACTGTTTATGTGACAGCTGTTGTATGTACTGTTTATGTGCCAGCTGTTGTATGTACTGTTTATGTGCCAAGGCTGTATGTACTGTTTATGTGCCAGCTGTTGTATGTACTGTTTATGTGCTACAGCTGTATGTACTGTTTATGTGCCACGGCTGTATGTACTGTTTATGTGCCACGGCTATATGTACTGTTTATGTGCCACAGCTATATGTACTGTTTATGTGCCAGCTGTTGTATGTACTGTTTATGTGCCAGCTGTTGTATGTACTGTTTATGTGCCACGGCTGTATGTACTGTTTATGTGCCAGCTGTTGTATGTACTGTTTATATGCCAGCTGTTGTATGTACTGTTTATGTGCCACGGCTGTATGTACTGTTTATGTGCCAGCTGTTGTATGTACTGTTTATGTGCCAGCTGTTGTATATACTGTTTATGTGCCAGCTGTTGTATGTATGGTTTATGTGCCACGGCTGTATGTACTGTTTATGTGCCACGGCTGTATGTACTGTTTATGTGCTACGGCTGTATGTACTGTTTATGTGCCAGCTGTTGTATGTACTGTTTTTGTGCCAGCTGTTGTATGTACTGTTTATGTGCCAGCTGTTGTATGTACTGTTTATGTGCCACGGCTGTTTGTACTGTTTATGTGCCACGGCTGTATGTACTGTTTATGTGCCAGCTGTTGTATGTACTGTTTATGTGCCACGGCTGTAAGCACTGTTTATGTGCCAGCTGTTGTATGTACTGTTTATGTGCCATGGCTATATGTACTGTTTATGTGCCACGGCTATATGTACTGTTTATGTGCCAGCTGTTGTATGTACTGTTTATGTGCCACAGCTGTTGTATGTAATGTTTATGTGCCAGCTGTTGTATGTACTGTTTATGTGCCACAGCTGTATGTACTGTTTATGTGCCAGCTGTTGTATGTACTGTTTATGTGCCACAGCTGTATGTACTGTTTATGTGCCACGGCTGTATGTACTGTTTATGTGCCAGCTGTTGTATGTACTGTTTATGTGCCACGGCTGGATGCATGGAGGAGATATACCTAGACTTTAAATCTCTCATGATCTGAGCTTTCCTTGTTCCAACACAGCAAAGGGTTTGAGAGCTTTTTTTGTATATAATTTAGGTCTGTCCTGTGCCCTCTGGCTGAAAATTACAACTGTCCGTGATTGACATAATGATGCTATCTGAGAGGTTATTAAAAAGTTAAGATTACTTTAGGTGTTTGATAATGAAAACCAAAGTGATAGGTCGGGCTCCTTTCCCAACTTTATTTGAATAGACAGTCTTCAAAGACGGGCAGTCTTTTTCCTTTGATAATACAAGTCATTTTCTTATTTTTTTGGTTTGAAATCTTCATTCTAATGGAGTTGGTGATAATATATAAGGCCGATAAAATTAACACTGAATAGTCAGAGTGAGTAAGAAATTCAAATCCGCAGATCACTTCAAGTACAAAACTTCAGGGCCAAGTCATGTAGTTGTACGAACACTCTCGGCTGGATGCTGGAGTGGAACAGATTTATGAAGGATGAGAAGGTACTTTCAAAAAGCAGGGAAAGTGATTTCCAGCCCACACTGCCTTCCTATACACAAGCTTATGATGAGTTCATCTGTCGCTATCAGAGCTCAAGACCCCTGCCAGATGGCCCTATGTATCCCCTAACCCTCAGACCTCCAGCTGGTAAATAGGATCCCAGAGATTTGAGGCCGGAGAAAGTGAGGCCACTGAAGGTATTGTGAAGTGAATCTGACGGGTCCTAAGGGTCCTAAGAGTCCGCGTCTCAAGGATCGGTGTGTGTAGAGAAGATGTCCTTTAAGTGGATCTAATGCCAAGTCAACACAGCTCAGCTTCTAAATGTAGCCACTAATGGAAGGCCCAGGCCTGCTGTGTGGAAAATCACCTAAGAACCAGCCTTAGGTTCAAAATATGAAATGAGTGGAGAGGGGATTTTAGCTCAGAATCAACTTCACATTTAGGATGATTTTTTACCGTAGCCACCCTCATCTAAGCCTTAACGAACAGCAGGAGATCTACGCTTGCATACATACATACACACATACAGTAAATACATACATGTACATTAACACAACTTAGAAAACTGTTGCTAAAATCACCAGTACTAAATTAGCTAGATAAAAAACCATTTCCAACTTTTTTAATAACACCCAACCCCCGTCTTCAATAACACCACTGCTCGGGCAAAAGAAAATGGAGTAAAAATAAAATAAATGTCAAATGGGAGAGGTGCTGTTATATCATGGAAGATCCATTACCTCTCCCTCTGTGACAATCAGCTATACCGGGCGCCACACAAACCTCTCCCTCCCGCCTGTCCTCCTCCTCCTGCTTCATCTTTTCCTGCCAGTGGAGTTTAATTTACTACCCAGAGTTCCCTCACACAATTTCTTTAAAAGTACATTTTTATAAGACTGCAATTTCATTTCATAGGGGTCCCCGTACAGTAAATCCTATTTGCGAAAGCGTCATACACGGTCAAATTAACATGCCAAAAGTGCCAGTGCACTGTCCTCCTCAGCAGAGCTCTCTTTCATATTATCGCCCGCTGAAGCACTTTATTGGACACGGGAGTACCAACCCTGTCCATCAAGAAAAGTTGTTGTGTCACAGTGAGACATGAGAGGAGATGGAATGGGAGATAAAGCCGGCTTAGAAAGACAAACAACACTAAACACAAAACATGAATCACCAAGAATTCAGTTTAGCTTGAAAATGTTTTGGGATTAGATTTTAAAAAAACAGCTCTTCAAAAGTTATTGTGACAAAACTCAAAGGTCTGGGTTCTCAAAGGGACGGAGGTTGCACTAAGTGACACAGTCCTTGTACAGCAGGTGACCAAGACAGACTTCACACATGACCCTGAGTCAAAGAAACACAGTGTGTTCACAATGGCCCTGAGTCAAAGAAACAGTGTGTTCACAATGGCCCTGAGTCAAAAAAACACAGTGTGTTCACAATGGCCCTGAGTCAAAGAAACACAGTGTGTTCACATGGCCCTGAGTAAAAAAAAAACACAGTGTGTTCACAATGGCCCTGAGTCAAAGAAACACAGTGTGTTCACAATGGCCCTGAGTCAAAAAAACACAGTGTGTTCACAATGGCCCTGAGTCAAAGAAACACAGTGTGTTCACAATGGCCCGAGTCAAAGAAACACAGTGTGTTCACAATGGCCCTGAGTCAAAGAAACACAGTGTGTTCACATGGCCCTGAGTAAAAAAAAAACACAGTGTGTTCACAATGGCCCTGAGTCAAAGAAACACAGTGTGTTCACAATGGCCCTGAGTCAAAGAAACACAGTGTGTTCACATGGCCCTGAGTAAAAAAAAAACACAGTGTGTTCACAATGGCCCTGAGTCAAAGAAACACAGTGTGTTCACATGGCCCTGAGTAAAAAGAAACACAGTTTGTTCACAATGGCCCTGAGTCAAAGAAACACAGTGTGTTCACCATGGCCCTGAGTCAAAGAAACACAGTGTGTTCACATGGCCCTGAGTAAAAAAAAAAAACACAGTGTGTTCACAATGGCCCTGAGTCAAAGAAACACAGTGTGTTCACAATGGCCCTGAGTCAAAAAAACACAGTGTGTTCACAATGGCCCTGAGTCAAAGAAACACAGTGTGTTCAAAATGGCCCTGAGTCAAAGAAACACAGTGTGTTCACAATGGCCCTGAGTCAAAGAAACACAGTGTGTTCACAATGGCCCTGAGTCAAAGAAACACAGTGTGTTCACATGGCCCTGAGTAAAAAAAAAACAGTGTGTTCACAATGGCCCTGAGTCAAAGAAACACAGTGTGTTCACATGGCCCTGAGTCAAAAAAACACAGTGTGTTCACAATGGCCCTGAGTCAAAGAAACACAGTGTGTTCAAAATGGCCCTGAGTCAAAGAAACACAGTGTGTTCACAATGGCCCTGAGTCAAAGAAACACAGTGTGTTCACATGGCCCTGAGTAAAAAAAAAACACAGTGTGTTCACAATGGCCCTGAGTCAAAGAAACACAGTGTGTTCACAATGGCCCTGAGTCAAAAAAACACAGTGTGTTCACAATGGCCCTGAGTCAAAGAAACACAGTGTGTTCACAATGGCCCTGAGTCAAAAAAACACAGTGTGTTCACAATGGCCCTGAGTCAAAGAAACACAGTGTGTTCAAAATGGCCCTGAGTCAAAGAAACACAGTGTGTTCACAATGGCCCTGAGTCAAAGAAACACAGTGTGTTCACAATGGCCCTGAGTCAAAGAAACACAGTGTGTTCACATGGCCCTGAGTAAAAAAAAAAACAGTGTGTTCACAATGGCCCTGAGTCAAAGAAACACAGTGTGTTCACATGGCCCTGAGTCAAAAAAAACACAGTGTGTTCACAATGGCCCTGAGTCAAAGAAACACAGTGTGTTCAAAATGGCCCTGAGTCAAAGAAACACAGTGTGTTCACAATGGCCCTGAGTCAAAGAAACACAGTGTGTTCACATGGCCCTGAGTTA
Source organism: Salmo trutta (assembly GCF_901001165.1). Lineage (NCBI taxonomy): Eukaryota > Metazoa > Chordata > Actinopteri > Salmoniformes > Salmonidae > Salmo > Salmo trutta. The sequence goes on along the minus strand of NC_042964.1, from coordinate 5,589,356 downwards.
AAAAAAAACACAGTGTGTTCACAATGGCCTTGAGTCAAAGAAACACAGGGTGTTCACAATGGCCCTGAGTCAAAAAAACACAGTGTGTTCACAATGGCCCTGAGTCAAAGAAACACAGTGTGTTCACAATGGCCCGAGTCAAAGAAACACAGTGTGTTCACAATGGCCCTGAGTCAAAGAAACACAGTGTGTTCACATGGCCCTGAGTAAAAAAAAACACAGTGTGTTCACAATGGCCCTAAGTCAAAGAAACACAGTGTGTTCAGAATGGCCCTGAGTCAAAGAAACACAGTGTGTTCACATGGCCCTGAGTAAAAAAAAAACACAGTGTGTTCACAATGGCCCTGAGTCAAAGAAACACAGTGTGTTTACATGGCCCTGAGTAAAAAAAAAACACAGTGTGCTCACAATGGCCCTGAGTCAAAGAAACACAGTGTGTTCACAATGGCCCTGAGTCAAAAAAACACAGTGTGTTCACAATGGCCCTGAGTCAAAGAAACACAGTGTGTTCAAAATGGCCCTGAGTCAAAGAAACACAGTCTGTTCACAATGGCCCTGAGTCAAAGAAACACAGTGTGTTCACAATGGCCCTGAGTCAAAGAAACACAGTTTGTTCACATGGCCCTGAGTAAAAAAAAAACAGTGTGTTCACAATGGCCCTGAGTCAAAGAAACACAGTGTGTTCACATGGCCCTGAGTCAAAAAAACACAGTGTGTTCACAATGGCCCTGAGTCAAAGAAACACAGTGTGTTCAAAATGGCCCTGAGTCAAAGAAACACAGTGTGTTCACAATGGCCCTGAGTCAAAGAAACACAGTGTGTTCACAATGGCCCTGAGTCAAAGAAACACAGTGTGTTCACATGGCCCTGAGTAAAAAAAACACAGTGTTTTCACAATGGCCCTGAGTCAAAGAAACACAGTGTGTTCACAATGGCCCTGAGTCAAAGAAACACAGTGTGTTCACATGGCCCTGAGTAAAAAAAAAACAGTGTGTTCACAATGGCCCTGAGTCAAAGAAACACAGTGTGTTCACAATGGCCCTGAGTCAAAAAAACACAGTGTGTTCACAATGGCCCTGAGTCAAAGAAACACAGTGTGTTCACAATGGCCCGAGTCAAAGAAACACAGTGTGTTCACAATGGCCCTGAGTCAAAGAAACACAGTGTTTTCACATGGCCCTGAGTAAAAAAAAAACACAGTGTGTTCACAATGGCCCTGAGTCAAAGAAACACAGTGTGTTCACATGGCCCTGAGTAAAAAGAAACACAGTTTGTTCACAATGGCCCTGAGTCAAAGAAACACAGTGTGTTCACATGGCCCTGAGTAAAAAAAAAACACAGTGTGTTCACAATGGCCCTGAGTCAAAAAAACACAGTGTGTTCACATGGCCCTGAGTCAAAGAAACACAGTGTGTTCACAATGGCCCTGAGTCAAAAAAACACAGTGTGTTCACAATGGCCCTGAGTCAAAGAAACACAGTGTGTTCAAAATGGCCCTGAGTCAAAGAAACACAGTGTGTTCACATGGCCCTGAGTAAAAAAAAAACACAGTGTGTTCACAATGGCCCTGAGTCAAAGAAACACAGTGTGTTCACATGGCCCTGAGTAAAAAGAAACACAGTTTGTTCACAATGGCCCTGAGTCAAAAAAACATTGTGTTTTCACTGACAACGCATTATTAAACACCTCAAATGAGGGCTCGGCAGCACTGAAGAAGTCAGAGACAACTCTGCAGTCTCATACTTACACATCTTCAGATAGGAGATGTCACTGCATGCATATTTAATACCAAAATCCCACTCGATAAACAATGCTGAAGTTTTAAAAGGTTAACACTATCAAACATCACAATGTATTTTAGCTCTGTCAACGTTTACTTAGGCAACACATTTATAATGTAAAACTAAGTAAAGACCTTACACTTGGCCGCAGTTAACTCAGAGTTTCCATACAGCCCCCACATGCCCTTGCTCCTGTACGTTCCAGTATCCCTGTCTGACTCTGACACCGGGGCAGATGGATAGAATACAGGGAGAAGCCATACGGTCATGTGACAGCAGCCTTTGATGGCCCGGTAACTGGCTGGTAACCCATCATTGAGCATCAGTGCCACTGCGTCTCACTCTGCTAGCTGATGGATGCTAAACATAGGTCTGTCGACGACCTCTGACCCTCCTCTGCTCTGCTGGAATGTTACTGTCTTCCCTCCCACACTGGTCTGCTGATAGAACCAGACAGTCAAGTGCAATTACAGGGGTCAACCTATAATCAAGAGCTCACTGGTTTTCTTTGACAAGATAGTTATGTCTTGTTTGACTAGATTAGCATAAGGTCAACAGGGAACTGTAATCCACTGGGGGAATAAATTAACCCCGCTGATATGAACGTTACAACACATTCTCATCAGTCTCTCTTAGTATTGCTTAATTCAGCACTTATCAAGCACTTGCCTTTAAGATTTGTTTAAATTAAACATAGGCATGAGAAGAGGAGGGGTGGGGGGTGGGGGGGGCACGGCGAGCGGTTACCCGAAGCCCACAATCAAAAGTTAAAAAACTGCTGTCTGCGCAGCTTTACAACGGTAACCTTCCGACGTGTGGCGTTATTTACATAAAGGATTCAGGCTTCTCTGAATATTAATCATTGATGCGAGTGGTAATGAATGATTTATAACGAAAGCCAATCAAAACCTGCTGTCTCCCAGTGTCACCTGAGGTGCATTATATATTTAGAAGTCAAGGACATGGTGTCATTGTTGAGACCCAGCTAGCTACCAGCTACATTAGAAAGGAGATTTGTTCCCCTTCCTTACATTGTACTTTTCTTTCCTCTCTTCAAAGACGCTGTCTATTGGCTGTTCAGCAGAACTGTCTTCTCTGTAGAGAAGTTGTGGAGGTGTCCTTCTTTCAAGTGTGTTCTTGTAGCTAGCGTCTAGCATTTGCTTTCTATGGTGTCGACTCAGCACTTTTTGTTCACTTGTTCCTGAACCCATTTATTCAGTGAAGAAACAGGAAGTGGCTTTTCTGTGTACACATTGTTAGCTGTGACCTTGTAACCGGTTGGTGAACTGGGTATAGAGGTTTCCCATGGATTTATGATATGAAGTAACCTTTATTACTCTGAACATTATTAAAACTGCATAAGGCAGGGAGGTCACATTTGTGTCACTGAACAATTATAAAACCTACAGCGTATATACTTAACATAAATGCACATAAAACATTTACATTTTACATTTAAGTCATTTAGCAGACGCTCTTATCCAGAGCGACTTACAAATTGGTGCATTCACCTTAAGATATCCAGTGGAACAACCACTTTACAATAGTGCATCTAAATCTTTTGGGGGGGGGGGGGGGGGGGTGATTGACTCCGCTGTCCTGGCGTCGTGAGGGAGCTTGTTCCAATGAATGTCTACGTTTGCATCAAATAGGTGTGCAGTCATGCTGCACTTTTTCATTGTGGATTGAATCAATGTATCAAACTCCAAACTCCATGTTAACTGAAGTGTGAACCGGCTCGTGATCCAGACAGCCTACCCATTCGGTGGCCCTTAAGAGGACTTAGAGCCGTTTTGGGTGGTCTCTCACCATATAGGCTTAAAATAACTGCTAAGCCTTTTCCCTTTCTCATTTAGCAGCTTTATATCCCTGGCCTGCCACATCTCCTCGTCATCCTTCTCTAATCCAGTTGTGTCAGATCAATGAAGGACTACAGGAAAAAACATTCCATCAGTGACATCATAATGTTAAGCCAGAAAGACACATCGGGATAAATTGCGGAAGTAAATGAAATGCTTGCATTGACTGAAATGAATAGTGTCTATTTGCATATCTACTTACGCTTATGTCTTGCACATAAATGTTTGATTCTGTGCTTATAGTAGTCATTGTGTATGTCTTCTTTTTTTTTCTTTTTTACATTATCCCTTTAAGGATTGTTTTACATTCCATAAACAAAGATAAACCTTTCATGTTTTTGCACAACAGCTCATCAGGAGCGAGTAATTGGGTGGCCATAGTTTCCCCATTAGTTTCTCATTGATTTGTGCTTATTTCAATAACATCTGCTGCCATCCCACACCGATTCATTAAAGGTGAGAGAAGTTTGCTTTAGTAGTCATTGTGATGAATACCATTAAAATCCCTCTCTCCTTAATCCTCTCTCACTGACCTCCTTTTACTGAGGAGGCAGGCTACCATCCCCGCCTCAGCTCGAGCCTGTAGTTCAGTGGCGTAGGGCTCTTGACACCTCTGTGTTAGGGACCAGGTTGCCAGGCACTTTTCCTACAAGGACAATACACCAACTTGGACTTCCTTACCGGTGGTTAGTGCGTCACTGACCATTCCACTTCCTGTTTGCTGTGTGTGTGTGTGTGTGTGTGTGTGTGTGTGTGTGTGTGTGTGTGTGTGTGTGTGTGTGTGTGTGTGTGTGTGTGTGTGTGTGTGTGTGTGTGTTTGTCTTCAGTGTCGCAATGAACGTGTGATCTGTACACTTTTCTCCTACTGGTCATTTCCGTTCCTCTTACCGGGACTGGTATAGTTGCCCTTATAATCTAAACCCGGAACCTCTATCGAAAACCACCACACTGTGGTGCTATTTTTCAAATACAATCAATTATTATTCAGACAATGGGGCCGAGGTTTATATTGAAGATAACTCAAAGCAGATTGGGAAATACATTTGCTTCCTTTGGGCATGTGATTAATTTAACACCCAAAGGAGTCGGATCGAGATTGGGGCTAAATTGATCGTACATACAGCTTATTTAACTTGTTTCATTGTTGCTATGGTAATTTGAGGTCAGGTGCTTTACGATTTCCGTATATTACTGTTTACGACTTCCCAGAAGTCAATCATTAATATTAATACGATTTCTGATTCCATTATTATCCCAATAGAGAAAATGAGAAGATCTTTCAATGAGCTTCTACTAAGGAACACTGTTCATGTGACATCGGTCAATGCTACGCTACATCCCATGTGGAATGTCCATGTTCCCCGACTCATTTAACAACCTCAAATTTACTGGAAGGATTTAACACTTGAGCGATCCTGGGTGTGGCAATTTCAACAAACCGGGGATACTGTGCAGTGCCATAGGCACGGTGGTGAATCCACTGAAGATGGCCATTATGTAAACCCGCCCATCTCACCCACTCACTGGGACTGGCGAGCGTCGCCCTGCTCTCATACACACTAACACTGCCTGGCTGTGAATTATCCTCCCACGCCTAACACCCACACATTCAATAGCCTGTTGTTAAGAAAGGAGCCTCTTCCCTTTGTGAGGGGTTAGCATCTGAAGGAAAATATGAAGAAGAGCTGACTAAAAGAGCTTCAAACATGATTGTTGTTGCTATAGGGTTGCAATGTGGCCTCAGCTAGTAGTATATAGGCCACTGTATGAAGTACATATTTGTTTTCCATTCAACATTGTCTCTCTTTCTCTACATGTGCTGCATTAACTTACTTCTGATATTTAAGGAAAGGGGGATACCTAGTCAGTTGTACAACTGAAAGGGAAAGGGGGATACCTAGTCAGTTGTACAACTGAAAGGGAAAGGGGGGATACCTAGTCAGTTGTACAACTGAAAGGGAAAGGGGGATACCTAGTCAGTTATACAACTGAAAGGAAAGGGGGATACCTAGTCAGTTGTACAACTGAAAGGGAAAGGGGGATACCTAGTCAGTTATACAACTGAAAGGAAAGGGGGATACCTAGTCAGTTGTACAACTGAAAGGAAAGGGGGATACCTAGTCAGTTGTACAACTGAAAGGAAAGGGGGATACCTAGTCAGTTGTACAACTGAAAGGAAAGGGGGATACCTAGTCAGTTGTACAACTGAAAGGAAAGGGGGATACCTAGTCAGTTGTACAACTGAAAGGGAAAGGGGGATACCTAGTCAGTTGTACAACTGAAAGGAAAGGGAGATACCTAGTCAGTTGTACAACTGAATGTATTCAACTGAAATGTGTCTTCTGCATTTAACCCAATCCCTCTGAATCAGAGAGGTGCAGGGAGCTGCCATAATCAACATCCATGTCTTCAGCACCCGGGGAACAGTGAGTTAACTGCGTTGCTGAGGGGCAGAACAACATATTTTTTACCTTGTCAGCTCGGGGATTCCATCCAGCAACTCTTTCATTTTACTGGCCCAACGCTCTAACCACTAGGCTACCTGCCTCCCCACTTTTATAAATCATAGAGGAGATAAAATGAAGACATCCTTCCGTCAAATGAAACCCGTAAATGTTACGATGTGACTTGTCCATTCATAAATCAATGCTCATTCCTCAGTACTCATCTTGAGTCCAGCAGAATATTGCAGCGCTGCATGTTTCCCAACAGACAGTACAGTAGAACACAAAGGGTTTTTGCATATTCATGAGTGTTATGCCAGAGCCTCTCCGGAGTTTAAGCCATAGTCTCGTGGTAATACTCAAACCCTCCTTCCCTAGGATGCTTTCTATCATGGTGTTGTCTGAAGTGGGGGGCATTTCAAGTGGCTTTGGCAGCTATTACCCACCTGGGCTTAAAAGGACGGGAGCTGCTTGGCTCATCTTCCTTTTTTTGTCTCGTCTTCTGTGGAGAAAAGCTAATTGAATGTAGCCTTTGCCCTTTTCTTGCAGAGATATCATTTGCTTTTAAAGTTCACTCGCCCTATTTCATTGTCTATAGAAAGAGCGAACAAATGTTTAATGCTAGATACATTCCAAAGTTAGGTTTTTTTTCCTACGTTTGTGCCTTCAACTGCTTCATTTTATTTTATCTCTCTTCAATGAAAAATGGCTGTGTTTTAGGGTAGCTAGATTTTCATGGGTTTACAAAAGCAACAGTCTTTTCTCCTGGTGATGTCACCTATACCAATATAGACACAGCTGCATGGCAGGGAAGCTGAGACTATCCTCCTGCCTAGCCACATCACTCACTTTCACCCCTTCTCAGGCTCCAAGTCCCATAGGGACAGAGGGGTTAGACCCGATGAAGTGGCTAACCTGCTTGGGTCATATATGTTGTACAGGTTTGCCAATGATCCCTGCTTTTCCCTGCTCTCTGTTCCTGGATCAATCAATGTGCCATGCCAACCTCCTGTCTGGACTGGTGTGGTTAAGTGCCAATAATGCCGTGCTACTTGACCAATGTGTGCCAATGTGACCATCCCTCTTCTATGTGGCTTTATGTATGTGTCAGTGTGTCCACCCTTTATGTGGCTGGTTTAGATCAGGGCCAATAATGTGGCCATCCTATTTAGCTCTGGTTCGGGTTTTGCCAGTTTAGTCCCATTGTTGTGGTTGATATGGGTTGCCAGTGTACTACGCTCTTCAGTGGCACGCCAGTAAGCCAGCCATCTTGCTTAGGACTGGTCAACTAGCTTTAGTGAATTCATTCTCTGCAACTAATTATGAATCTATTTGCATTAAAATGACCTTGAACATAATAGCGGGATAGAAAGTTGAAACTAAATGCTTTCTCTGGCTCCTGCAGGATAATACATGTCTGCTGTTTATATTTCATTCAGTAACCCAGTAACTCAACTTCAGCAATACTCTTACCACGTCGGCAAAAACTTCCACCAACAAAACTCTACAAAGTCACTGGAGACCTTCTGTGATGAGGTAGTCATTGTTTTGGCCCTTAAGAATCAAAGCTGTATTCAGAAACACTAACTACCAATTAATTGTTCTGCTGATCGAGCATTGTTTAACTGAAAATTATGTTGTTGAGAAGGGATTGACACTGGGGGCAATGAAGAGAGAGAGAAAGACAGAGAGAGAGACATAATGCAGAGATAGAACAGAGAGAATAGAAAGAGAGAGAGAGAGAGAGAGAGAGAAAGAGAGAGAGAGAGAGAGAGAAAGAGAGAGAGAGAGAGAGAGAGAGAGACATAATGCAGAGATAGAACAGAGAGAAGAGAAAGAGAGAGAGAGAGAGAGAGAGAGAAAGAGAGAGAGAGAGAGAGAGAAAGAGAGAGAGAGAGAGAGAGACATAATGCAGAGATAGAACAGAGAGAAGAGAAAGAGAGAGGTAGGAAAAAAAGTGAGAGAGGGAGAAAAAAAGGATGATAGAGAAAAGAAAGAAAGAAAGAAAGAAAGATAGGGGTCCTCAGTGAATGTGGAAAGAGTGTGGACCTATGGGGATAAGTGCGTACAAGGCAGCAATTAGACGTGATGAAGTACTTCTCTCTCCAACAGCCATTTCCCCCTGTGTGCACCACACCACATCAGAGCTGCATACATGCATCTTACTGCTGCAGAAGATCTCATTAAGACGCCCGCCTGATAGGACGTCAATTATCTTTATCAAACATATGCATAACTTCCTCTCGGGCTCTGATCCCCCCCCTTCCTCTCTCCCACATTTTTGTATCCTTTCTGTCTTGTTCTCACTCTAAAATGCATTGTCTCAAAACCAAATCAACACTATGGTGATGGGGGGGGGGGAGATGGGTAAACTCAGTGAAATGGAAGAACTTTCTTCATTACTAAGCAAATCATCGGGATTTCTATTTCAGTGGCGGGGGGTAGGGCGGGGGGGGGGCGCTCATCTCTCGTCTCCTTTTAAAGTAAATGACACAGTAGTCGGCATAATTAGCACTATAAAGTCGAGAGCGAGAGTCATGAGAAAATTTAAATGAATGCCGATTTCAATGTAACAAATTGCCTCTTTACATCATGCTCCCATTACATCTCCAACAAGCCCCTTTAAGTAGGTTAAGCGGCCTTTATTTCGGAGATTGGATTCTTGGTGGGGACGGATTACCAATTTCCGATAGTGAACCCTGTCTATCAATGGGAGGGAGGCCTGAAGAGCTAAACAATTGGAGCCTGCCACTAAAGCCCCAGTCATTCTGACTTACAGTCATCTCCATGTTCTTCCCCCTCTGCCACACACACAGAGAGAGAGAGAGAGAGAGAGAGAGAGAGAGAGAGAGAGAGAGAGAGAGAGAGAGAGAGAGAGAGAGAGAGAGAGAGAGAGAGAGAGAGAGAGAGAGAGAGAGAGAGAGAGTCCTGCTAAGTTGAGATATTTCAAAGCTGGGGGAAATGGTAAATGTCGGTTTTAGTACGTAATTACATGGAATAAAACATTTGAGTAATGGGAAAAATAACCAATTACAGTTGATTAAAAAACACAATGTTTTCCATCCTGAGATCAACCTTACTGTAACCTACAAAGCACATCATTTGACAAGGACCTGATGACAATCAAGTTGTAACCACACTACACGATCCAGTTCATGCATAAATTGTCAGTTGTCAAATTAACAAATACCAGAAGAAAAGATAAGATAAGAAAAGGTAAATTGATAAAGAAACACATGCATTTATAGCACGGCAGTGTGAAAAAGTTCAATGAAATCAAAGCAAGGTGACGAGAACCCATCTTCCCTCCTGACACGACGACCTGCACAGTTCCCATAGCAACATTTATTAATTCACAGATGGAACCATTCCTCCTCGGCTTCTCAGATAAGAGGTGTATTTGCCAAGCAAAATCTACAGGGTGTATTATCTTGTGTAGTTTATTACTTTGGGAGGCTGTTTGAATAGGAGGTCTGATGTGTTGTTCTTGACTGACGATAAGGAGTTGGAGCGCGGGCAGACCTGACTCGAGGCGCGCTATCGACTAAACAAAGACCCCCAAACCCAGAAGTCATTTACCTATGCCAACTCTGTCCTTACTTCCTCTGCTGGCTTAACTTTGCTCGTAGGTCTGACATTGTAAAGGGGGGAGGGGGGGTGGGGGGGTGGGGGGGGAGTTCTGTCGGTGCCGATCGGGTTCAGGTGGGACCGGTGGCGATAATAAAATTAAGTTATTTGTGAACTCAGTATTTGGGCCATAAACACATCTCTGTCTGAAGAGATGTATTATCTCCTGCCTCACGCTGACGCCTGTTCCCATGCTGCCTCCGAGTGGTTCAGAGAGAGAGAGAGAGAGATAGAGAGAGAGAGAGAGAGAGAGAAGCCACAAACGGCTCTCTCTGTTTGTTGACAAGATAAAGAAAGGGAGAAAAAGCGAGGGAGGGTGAAAGAGAGACCTGGATGTCCTTGAGGTGCTCTGTGTTTTTTTTTTTACTATGGTGTAATAAGAAGTTAAACAGACTGTATGAATCTGACAAAGTCTTTGAATGTTTTCTGTTCGGCTTGCCAGTTATAGTTAGGTTTCCAATGAATTACAACTGTCTGAAGAGGACAGTCTATTCACTATGTTTAATGGTAACCTGGTAAAACATTTGTACTGTTTAACTGCATCACCTATTAGCCCTTCTCCCCCTCTCTACCTCTACCTTTTTCCTTTCCATTGCATCCATACATCTATCGCTCTGTTCATCATAGACTTCCACTACAAAGGGGCTTCAGACGCTTCCAAATCTCTTTCACTGATCTCTTATGGCAGAGACTGACCCATGTGGGATCCGTCTACTAATCACTGCCCAGAACCACGCTGAGGCTGGCAGGCAGAGAGATAAAGAGAGCCCCTGGCTTTACTTGGCCTTACCGGGCCTCTGTGTGCCCGTCTCTGCCTCGGCTGTGAGAGACAGACAGGGGCTTAAAATCGCCTTAAGCCAATCGATAGAAGACTATCCTTCAGTCCTGTCATCCATTATTTATAACCTTTATTTAACCAGGAAAAGCCAACTGAGACACAGAATCTACTGAGCATGTAAAGTGAGGTCCAGCCCACCATCTGATACAAGTTGCAGCCGTTAACTAACCCATTAACTAACCCCCTAACCCTCCACTAACCAACTAAACCTTCACTAACCCTCCACAAACACACTAACACTCCACTAATCAACTAAACCTTCACTAACTGTCATGGCTGTTTGAAGGATTGGACCAAAATGCAGCGTGTTTGTAGTTCCACATCTTTATTATTTCGTGAAACGTACTGCAGTACACTAAATACTTGAACTAACAAAAAACAACAAACCGTGACGCAGAGAGAATACACACTACTCAAAATATAATCACCCACAAAAACAGCTGGGACAAACATCAACTTAAATATGACCTCCAATTAGAGACAATGATGACCAGCTGCCTCTAATTGGAGATCATACCAAACAAAACCAACATAGAAATACAAAACTAGAAACTGAACATAGAAATACAAAACATAGACAAACACCCCCTGTCACGCCCTGACCTACTCTACCATAGAAAATAACCACTTACTATGGTCAGGACGTGACAGTACCCCCCCAAAGGTGCGGACTCCGACCGCACTTAAAAAAAAAAAAAAAAACCCTCCCAACAACAAACCCCCCACACAACAAAACCCCCAACAACAAAACACAAAGGGAGGGTAGGGGGGCGACTAATGTCTATGGCAGCTCATATGCAGTACCCAGAACCTTCTTATACAGCGCCTCCCCCCATGGAGGCGGCTCGGGTTCGGGGCGTAACCCCCACTCCACCCACTGATCCCTCTGCTTCTTCACTACCTGACCGTGGATCGTCGTCAAAAGAATCAGACTGTAGATCATTGCTAGAGGTTCTGGGCTGTAGGCCGTCGCTGGAGGCTCTGGGCTGCAGGCCGCCGCTGGAGGTTCTGGGCTGCAGGCCGCCGCTGAAGGCTCCGGGCTGCAGATCGCCGCTGAAGGCTCCGGGCTGCAGACCGCCGCTGAAGGCTCCGGGCTGCAGACCGTCGCTGAAGGCTCCGGACTGGGAGACGTCGCTGGAGGCTCCGGACCGAAGAGCGTCGCTGGAGGCTCCGGACTGAGGAGCGTCGCTGGAGGCTCCGGTCTGAGGAGCGTCGCTGCAGGCTCCAGACTAGGGAGCGTCGCTGGAGGTTCCAGACTGAGATCCTTCTCAATAGGTTCCGGACTGTAGGCCGTCTCATCAGTTTCCCGACAATAGACCGTCTCAGTAGGTTCCGGACTGTAGGCCGTCTCAGTAGGTTCCGGACTGTAGGCCGTCTCAGTAGGTTCCGGACTGAAAGACGTTGCCGGAAGCTCTGGACTGGGAACTGTCGCCGGAAGCTCTGGACGGGGAACTGTCGCCGGAAGCTCTGGACGGGGAACTGTCGCCAGAAGCTCTGGTCTGGGAATGTGCACTGGAATCCTGATGCAGGGTACTGGCATGGGTGGCGCCAGACTGGTAACACGCATCTCAGGGCGAGTGCAGGGAGCAGGAACAGGACACTCCGGACTGGGCATGCGCACTGGAGGTCTGATGCATGGGACTGGCCTAGGTGGCGCCAGACTGGTAACACACACCTCAGGGCGAGTGCGGGAAGGAGGCACAGGACGTACCGGACTATGGAAGCGAACTGGAGACCAGGCATGCTGAGCAGGCCTACTCCTTCCTGGCTGAATGACCATCTTCACCCTACACTGGTGAGGAGCTTGCACCGACCTCACCGGGCTGTGAGTGCGTATGGGCGATATAGTGCGCATCACACCATAACCCATTGCTAGTTCATTCACTCTCTCCTCAGCATGTCCGCTCCGCAGTGCTCTCGATGCCAGTACCTCTCTCCGGAATCGTGCGTCGAGCTCCGCGCTTGACTCCTTGACTGGCTCCGGTTCACTCCACGGCTCTCTCCGATAAGCATGGGAAGTTAGATCTGGTCTCCCCCCTGACATCGCCAAACTCCCCGTGTGCCCCCCCCCCCCCCCCATTTTTGGGGGGGCTGCCTCTCAGCCTTGCCTCTCGGTGCATATAGAGCCTCGTAGTATCATCGCTCCCTTTTTGCTGCTTCGATTTCCTCCTTCGGGCGTCGATACTCCCCAGCCTGCCTCCAGGGTCCTTTCCCATCCAAAATCTCCTCCCATGTCCATTCCTCCAGCTGCTCCTTACCACACTGCTTGGTCTTTTTTTGGTGGGTGATTCTGTCACGGCTGTTTGAAGGATTGGACCAAAATGCAACGTGTTTGTAGTTCCACATCTTTATTATTTTGTGAAACGTACTGCAGTACACTAAATACTTCAACTAACAAAAAACAACAAACCGTGACGCAGAGAGAATACACACTACTCAAAATATAATCACCCACAAAAACAGCTGGGACAAACATCAACTTAAATATGACCCCCAATTAGAGACAACGACGACCAGCTGCCTCTAATTGGAGATCATACCAAACAAAACCAACATAGAAATACAAAACTAGAAACTGAGCATGGAAATACAAAACATAGACAAACACCCCCTGTCACGCCCTGACCTACTCTACCATAGAAAAAAAACACTTACTATGGTCAGGACGTGACACTAACCCTCCACTAACCCTTCACTAACCCTCCACTAACCCTTCACTAACCCTCCACTAACCCACTAACTCTTCACTAACCCTCCACTAACCCACTAAACCTTCACTAATCATTAACTAACCCACTAACCCTTCACTAACCCTTAACTAACCTACTAACCCTTCACTAACCCTTTACTAACCTTTAACTAACCCACTAACATGTAACTAACCCACTAACCCACGAACCCTTCACTAACCCACTAATCCTTAACTAACCCATTAACCATTCATAACCCCCTAACCCACTAACCCTTCACTAACCCTTAACTTATATCTCTCTGGTCACACCCAAAGCCAATTCCTCCTTTGGCCGTCTCTCCTTCCAGTTCTCTGCTGCCAATGACTGGAACGAACTACAAAAATCTCTGAAACTGGAAACACTTATCTCCTTCACTAGCTTTAAGCACCAGCTGTCAGAGCAGCTCACAGATCACTGCACCTGTACATAGCACATCTATAATTTAGCCCAAACAACTACCTCTTCCCCTACTGTATTTATTTATTTATTTATTTTGCTCCTTTGCACCCCATTATTTCTATTTGTACTTTGCACTTTCTTCCACTACAAATCTACCATTCCAGTGTTTTACTTGCTATATTGTATTCACTTTGCCACCATGGCCTTTTTTGCCTTTACCTCCCTTATCTCACCTCATTTGCTCACATTGTATATAGACTTATTTTTCTACTGTATTATTGACTGTATGTTTGTTTTACTCCATGTGTTGTTGTATGTGTCGAACTGCTTTGCTTTATCTTGGCCAGGTCGCAATTGTAAATGAGAACTTGTTCTCAACTTGCCTACCTGGTTAAATAAAGCTGAAATAAAAATAAATAAAAACTTACCCTCCGCTAACGCTTAACTAACCATTAACTAACCCTTCACTAACCCACTAATCCTTAACTAACCAGCTAACCATTCATAACCCGCTATCCTACTAACCCTTCACTAACCCACTAACCCTTCACTAAACCTCCACTAACCCTTTACTAACATTCACTAACCCACTAACCAACCACTACCCTTAACTAACCCACTAAGCCTTAACTAACCCACTAACCCTTCACTAACCATTCACCAACCCGCTAACCATTAACTAACCCTTTAACTAACCCACTAACCCACTAACCCTTCAATAGCAATTAACTAACCCACTAACCCGTCACTAACCCACTAGCCATTAACTAACCCACTAACCCTTAACTAATCCGTTAACCCTTAACTAACCCACTAACCCTTCACTAACCCACTAGCCATTAACTAACCCACTAACCCTTAACTAATCCGTTAACCCTTAATTAACCCACTAACTAATCAACTACCTACTAACCCTTCACCAGCCCTTCATGCATAGTAGTTGACATTGTACATTGTGTTTTGTTTTTCCGCCAAAGTGAACTGTTGCTGAAGTTGTTTTGTGTCCCCTCTCTCCCATAGGGAATATCATGTAGATGAAGCTGATAAATACAGAAGCCCAGAGAGGCCAGTTTCGCGTGGATGCTCCCAATCCACAATTAGACATTTCATTACCATTCCATTACCATTTTATTCGCCTGTGTATCTGGGAGAAGTCACAGAGGAGGTGGGGGCATATGCCTGCGCTCTGCCAATGACCCGTGAACACACACACATGCACCATGCTCCGCCGTGCTACGCCGGGAAGAGTATCTCAATGTGTGTGCATTTAATCTCTGTACATCATCATGTCGGTCCTGACAGGACAGGGTGGGGGGTTATATGTGCCATAACGCATGAATATGTGTGTATGTATCATTGTATCTACATGTATGTGCGTGTGTGTGTGTGTGTGCATGTGCATGTGTGTGCAGGTGCGTGTGCATGTGTGTGTGCAAGTGTGTGTGCATGTATGTGCGTGTGTGTGTGTGTCACATGTTGCCCTCCCTTGTTTGTCCCCTAATTGGAGACCTGGCCCTTTTCTATGTATTTATTTTGTGTTCACAGTAACTTTTCATTGAGATGTTGTGTGCCCTGTGTAATTCATTTTGAGTTTATAGTAACTATTCATTGAGATACTATGTGCCCTGTATTCTTGTTCATGGTTTTCTATGGCTTGCTGTGCCTCTCCCCTCCTATTGCAGATCTCTCCCCCTTGGCTGGTCTCCTTGGAGACGGGAGTCGGTCCATGTGTGACACAACCTGGGCTTGATTGACTTAAACGAGCTATTGCACAACTGAAAAAAGAGCTTTCAGCCTCTGTCTAGGCCTGACCCGTATGGTAGATGGAGTAATAAAGAAGTAGAAGAAGTAGAAGAAGAAGAAGAAGAATTTATAACATTTGTAAAGCGCTTTTCAATATACAAGAATAATCTCAAAGTGCATAAAATAGAATTGAAATATTGTTTACAGTAAACAAAACAGATGTACCTAACCCTTAGTGCTGAGCGATTAGTGCTTTTTGAGGTCTGTTCGGTTTCGGTTCGATTATTTAAACAATGAGTGCTTTATTGAGGTCTGTTCGATTTAATTTTCGATTATTTGGGTTAAATGTTGTAACAACACAGAATAAAACAGTCCCATGTTGGTAGTAACCGTCCATTACTGCTGATCACTTATTAATAATTTATTCACATTCATTTACTTTAATAAAATATTTCAGTTGTGTTTATTACATTTGTTTTATATGATGACTTTATTATTTAATTCCAAGTCGTCTCATCTCTATAGAGCTGCTGTCTGACAAAATCACTCTTTAGAGGACACGTTTCAGATAGATACCAGACATGGTATCGTAGTATTCTGTAATAATAGTCAGTCCTCTGGATACTGTAACAGAGAGATACCCCTCAGAGGGGGAAGGGCTGACTAGTCCTTGGGCATTGTCCTTTTGTTCCTGGGCCGTTTTCCATGCAACTCCAGGTGTCAGAGACCACATAAATTAGGGCCGTGCTTACAAATCCTCCCTGGACAGAAGCTGTGCAAGAGGAAGAAATGGCCCGCACCACATGAGAGTTCCTTAGTGAGTCTTCAGTCCGAGTTACGGAACCCAACTTCTACTAGTCCCTTGGGCCCATGTTATCAGAAGTGTCTTCCGTGGGATTGTTGACAATGTGCATTTGACAAGTGAAATGTCCCTAGGTACAGTGAAGGAAAAAAGTATTTGATCCCCTGCTGATTTTGTACGTTTGCCCACTGACAAAGAAATGATCAGTCTATCATTTTAATTTCTATCATTTTATTCTGTCTCTCACTGTTCAAATAAACCTACCATTAAAATGATAGACTGATCATTTCTTTGTCAGTGGGGAAACGTACAAAATCAGCAGGGGAACAAATACTTTTTTCCCCTCACTGTACACATTCCTTTAATTAAACTTAATTTTGTTGTTAAGAGCAGAGAGATTACATCAATTATATCACTTCTCAACATTTGATGAAACTTTATCACTGTCAAGAGTTACTAGTTACTGTTAGGCTTTGTATGTACATTAAAGCAATGTTCTGTAAAACAGTTGGATAACAACATTAAAGCAATGTTCTGTAAAACAGTTGATTTAACCATGTGCGCCACATCAACATCAATCTGATCCCTTGCAGATCCACATCAGTCATTTTGTCTCGCATTGTGTGTGACAACCAAAGGAGATCAATTCAATTCAATGTGGTCACGGCAAAAGGGTTGGAATTGTTTCGGCATAATCTAAAACAAGACATGTTATCTGTGTGATAGTATGCTTGTCAGTATAATTTTTACATATGGAACGTAGAGAACATGGAACATAGAACACATGGAACGTAGAACACATGGAACGTAGAGAACATGGAACATAGAACACATGGAACATATGGAACGTAGAGCACATGGAACATAGAACACATGGAACGTAGAACACATGGAACGTAGAGCACATGGAACGTAGAGCACATGGAACGTAGAGCACATGGAACGTAGAGCACATGGAACGTAGAACACATGGAACATATAATGTACAAACATAGGCCTATATGGGACAAAGTAAAGGAGTTGCCTTGGCCAAGGACTTCTATCAGTCAGTTGGGAATCATAGTCTTCCGTTAAAAATGCATGAAAATCTACTTTCATATTGACAAGTGAGTTTGGTATGAAAAACCAGCCAGGCAAACGTGATTCACTTTTATAGTCCAGATAAAAGGGACATCGAGCCGAAGCTAAGAAATTCATCCAAGGAATCAGCTTTCCATAGCGTTATTGATAAGCTAAAATGCTACAAAAATAACCAACATGCATAGGTTGAATCATAAAAAGTTAAAATATGACATCGAATCAGTCGGACATGTCATATTTGCTGTGTAAGGGAAAAGAGTCAATTATTATTACAAAAAGCTAATAAATGTAATCTCCTATCAATGACCTTCCTGTGTAGTCCATCTAGCTAGCCACTGGCTAGCATAGCACATCTAGCTAGCCACTGGCTAGCATAGTACATCTAGCTAGCCACTGGCTAGCATAGCACATCTAGCTAGCCACTGGCTAACATAGCACATCTAGCTAGCCACTGGCTAACATAGCACATCTAGCTAGCCACTGGCTAGCATAGCATATCTAGCTAGCCACTGGCTAGCATAGCCCATCTAGCTAGCTACTGGCTAGCATAGCCCATCTAGCTAGCTACTGGCTAGCATAGCCCATCTAGCTAGCAACTGGCTAGCATAGCCCATCTAGCTAGCAACTGGCTAGCATAGCCCATCTAGCTAGCAACTGGCTAGCATAGACCATCTAGCTAGCCAGCGGCTAGCAGAGGGGTGGGACAAAACTCCTAACTCACACACATCTTCTGTCTTGTTTACTCCCGCTCTTCCTCTCTAATGTACCTGCAGCTCATGACCCTCACCTGGACTCCATCACCTCCTTGATTATCTTCCCTATATCTGTCACTCCCCTTGGTTCTTTCCTCAGGCGTTATTGGCTGTTTTTGTTTCATGTCTGTATGCTTTTCGTATTTCTTGTTTTGTACTATGTTCTATTTATTATTAAATTGGCACTCCTTGTACTTGTTTCCCGACTCCCAGCATACGTGTTACATCTTCAGATATCAGATGGACTTGACAATGAGCATAGGAATATAAATCACACTCAGAAATCTAACACAACCGATTGCCACACAAGTTTAAAAGGGTGAAATGTTATAAACATATGTTTGAGACTACATTATCGCAGCCTACCCGACTATGTTAGAATTACAGTTAGTCTGAGCATCTGAGCTGTCAAGAAACTGGATTTTGTGTTTAAAACATTGGGGTAGAGAGAGGCTGCACCATTTCTCAAACAAGTCAGCATATTTGTCAAAGAGAGTTTACAGGATAATTTGCTCTATAATTACCCACTCATACCACCCATTGAGAGGATTTCTATACCTTGTAATCGCTAAAGTTGAAACAACCAAGACAACCATAGCATAATAAACACCCACCTTTCCAAAAAACACTGCAGTCTGTCCAGTGATCGCTTTGTCGGTTAAAACTTGCAATTCATGTTAAAAAACAAGAATCAGAATGAATGAATAGGAAGCTCTGTATCCTGTCTGGTTGCTGGAGAGAGGCCCGGATTCCGCCGCCGTTAGTTAGGCTACAGACGAGTCCTATTCAAGCCCCCTGATTCCTGCTTACAAGCAAAAACTAAAGCAGGAATCACCAGTGACTCAGTCTATAAAAAAAGTGGTCAGATGAAGCAGATGCTAAGCTACAGGACTGTTTTGCTAGCACAGACTGGAATATGTTCCGGGATTCTTCCGATGGCATTGAGGAGTACAGAAAATCAGTCACTGGCTTCATCAATAAGTGCATCGATGACGTCGTCCCCACAGTGAACGTAAGTACATACCCCAACCAAAAGCCGTGGATTACAGGCAACATCCACACTGAGCTAAAGGTTTCAAGGAGCAAGTCTCTATTCAAAATCCCGCCTTGTCCTCCGACAAACCATCAAACAGGCAAAGCTATTACGGACTACAAAGGGAAGCACAGTTGTGAGCTGCCTAGTGACACGAGCCTACCAGACGAGCTAAATTTGTTCTATACTCACTTCGAGGCTAGCAACACTGAAGCATGCATGAGAGCATCATCTGTTCCGGACGACTGTGTGATCACACTCTCCTTAGCTGATGTGAGTAAGACCTTTAAACAGGTGAACATTCACAAGACCGCAGGGCCAGACGAATTACCAGGACGTGTACTCCGAGCATGCACTGACCAACTGACAAGTGTCTTCACTGACATTTTCAACCTGTCTCTGACTGAGTCTGTAATACCAACTTGTTTCAAGCAGACCACCATAGTCCCTGTGCCCAAGAACACTAAAGTAACCTGCCTAAATGACTACCGAGCCGTACCACTCACAGCTGTAGACATGAAGTGCTTTGAAAGGCTGGTCATGGCTCACATCAACACCATTATCCCACTATCCCAGAAACCCCAGAAAGGACCGAGCATGCCCCCATTCTCATCGACGGGGCTGCAGTGGAACAGGTTGAGAGATTCAAGTTCTTTGGCGTCCACATCACCAACAAACTATCATGATCCAAACACACCAAGACAGTCGTGAAGAATGCACGACAAAGCATATTCCCCCTCACGAGACTGAAAAGATTTGGCATGGGTCCCCAGATCCTCAAAAAGTTCTACAGCTGCACTATTGACAGCATCCTGACTGGTTGCATCACTTGCTGGTATGGCAACTGCTCAGCCTCCGACCGCAAGGCACTACAGAGGGTAGTGCGTGCGGCCCAGTACATCACTGGGGCCAAGCTTCCTGCCATCCAGGACCTCTATACCAGGCATGTCAGAGGAAGGCCCTAAATATTGTCAAAGACTCCAGCCAGCCTAGTCATAGATTGTTGTCTCTGCTACCACACGACAAGCGGTACCGGAGAGCCAAGTCTAGGTCCAAAAGGCTTCTAAACAGCTTCTACCCCCAAGACATAAGACTCCTGAACAGCTAATTAAATGGCTACCCAGACTATTTGCATTGCTCCCCCCCACCACCTCTTTTACGCTGCTGCTACTCTGTATTTATCATCTATGCATAGTAACTTTAACTCTACCTACATGTACATAATACCTCAATTACCTCGACTAACCGGTGCCCCCGCACATTGTCTCTGTACCGGTACCCCCTGTATATAGCTTCACAGTTGTTTTACTGCTGCTGATTAATTATTTGTTACATTTCTTTTTTACTAATCTAATATTTTTTACTTAACACTTATTTTTCTTAAAACTCCAATGTTGGTTAAGGGCCTTTTAAGTACGCATTTCACTGTAAGGTCTACACCTGTTGTATTTGGCGCATGTGAGAAATAAAATTAGATTTGATACATTTGCTCTGTCTAGTTAAAGACGCATAATGAAAGGTGGATTCCCGAATCCAAGGGTCCAACACCGATGCTAGACGGCCTATCCTGTTACAGGAAGTACATTGACGTATACACCTTGGCTGATTTGCCTGGGGGGGGATGACCCCTCCCCAGATCCCAACAAGTTTTCATTACATTTCCTGTTTGTTTGCAGTGAGTACCCCGTTTAGTATGATGTTTAGGGATGACATATTTAGATGCAACAGAACATGCCTGGTTAGGATATCCTGTCCTAGATTCAATATTAGTAGCCCATGTAACAATTCCTTGGAATGTGTTATCTGCAGGACCACCCCCCCCCCCCTCAAATCAAATGCTTTACTCAGGTGAGAGCCTGAGTTGCGTGTTAGCATTGTCCGTAGCATGTCATTGTCAAAGACTCCAGTGATGGTGTTTCATGGACAGAATATTCATAGAAAAGTTTCCACCGTCGCTTTGCATACTGCATATTGCTTACAGGCCATGACCCTAGTCCAGTCTACATGAGATGGACCCGAAGAGCAAGCTAGTTTGCTTTGCTTTCACTGTCAAACAGCTGGTTGACAATTGTGCCCTCCTTGAAATCATTTGTGGCTCTGTGGACAATTTCGCTTGGAATCGAGAGCTAAAGTACTTCCCATACATCTTTCATGTCAAGACGATATGGGTTGTGCTGGGTCTTCACCCATTCCCAGCATGGTGTGAATGTAGATTTCACTGGGAATGGTACAATATCAATTTGAGTGAGAGGTAGCCTCACTGCATGTCAACCTGCTTGAAATGACACTCTGCGCCTGCAATGTTTTTCAATGTCCTAATGACTGAAACATGAGCAGCTACTGACCTAAATCGACTCGCTAGTCTAGGAGGAGTGCGACAGCGGCTGCGAGTTCAAATGATGTGCGTTTTGGAGTACAGCTATGCTCTCCAAAGCCTCGTGAAAAGCCAACACCACTATCGATGTCTGAAACTTCCCCAGTGCCTGAATGGTAAGCAGGGCTGTGGGCCCCTGTGCTCCCTCCCCAGTGCCTGAATGGTTCAGCAGGGCTGTGGGCCCCTGTGCTCTGTCCCCAGTGCCTGAATGGTTCAGCAGGGCTGTGGGCCTCGTCCTCAGTCCACAGTGCCTGAATGGTTCAGCAGGGCTGTGGGCCCCCATCCTCAGTCCACAGTGCCTGAATGGTTCAGCAGGGCTGTGGGCCCGTGCTCTGTCCCCAGTGCCTGAATGGTTCAGCAGGGCTGTGGCCCCGTGCTCCCTCCCCAGTTCCTGAATGGTTCAGCAGGGCTGTGGGCCCGTGCTCAGTCCACAGTGCCTGAATGGTTCAGCAGGGCTGTGGGCCCGTGCTCTGTCCACAGTGCCTGAATGGTTCAGCAGGGCTGTGGGCCCCCGTGCTCAGTCCACAGTGCCTGAATGGTTCAGCAGGGCTGTGGGCCCCCATGCTCAGTCCACAGTGCCTGAATGGTTCAGCAGGGCTGTGGGCCCGTGCTCTGTCCACAGTGCCTGAATGGTTCAGCAGGACTGTGGGCCCCCGTGCTCAGTCCACAGTGCCTGAATGGTTCAGCAGGGCTGTGGGCCCCCCTGCTCAGTCCACAGTGCCTGAATGGTTCAGCAGAAACTAACGGCATCTTCCCAAATCCCCTTCGTACTTATCTGGCGTCGGAACCTTGGGCTCACGGAAGGAAACAGCTCCAGAAGCGACAAGTGAGAGGGGTGAAGCAGGTGGTGGATGATCCGCCGGCAAAGTGAGCTGAGCCTGGATACTCGTCAGACTAGCAGAAAAGTTCCGAACCGAAAACGCTATCTCCTGTAGCAGCGTGCTGTGTTGTCCCAACATCTTCTCCTGATGGGTAATGGCATAGCGAACGGAGTCCAGGTCCGCTGGGTTCATTCTTGTCCGGATCGTTCTGTCACGATTCTCTAAAGCAGAACCCAGAAGCAGACCAGGACAAGGTGAGTTGAACGAAGGTGAGTATTTATTTACAGACTCAAATGTGAAAGCAGAATAATCCAGGAGACGGAGCGGGCAGTGGAGGTGAGTTGGTGAGAGTGAATAGGCAGATCCAATGATGTCACAGAAGCCACCGACGACCAGGCAGCGGTGGGGTGAATGTTCCGGGAGAATGACTGTAGACAGAGTAAACGGAAGTGAGTACATGGCAAGCAAAAAGTACAGAACAACAAAACTAACTCTAGTAAACTTGAGGCTGATACGCTGACACAACATACTGTTCATTGCTAACGATCCGGCAGGGAATGGATGTCAGGTCAGAGCTTATGAAGTGGAGAGGTGATGCTCAAGACCAGGTGTGCAGATAGCTGATGAGATGCAGGTGCGGGTAATCGAGAGATCTCCCGCCTAGCTTCGTCGCCCGGCAACCAGACAGGGTGCGTTCAGGAACCTCAGGAAACAGACTCCAAGACAGAAAACAGGCAACTCAGGCAGAAAACAAACTCAGGAAGCGGGATTCATGACAATAAAGGCCATGGTGGCAAAGTAAATACAATATAGCAAGTAAAACACTGGAATAGTAGATTTGCAGTGGAAGAAAGTGCAAAGTAGAAATAGAAATAATGGGGTGCAAAGGAGCAAAATAAATAAATAAATAAATACAGTAGGGGGAGAGGTAGATGTTTGGGCTAAATTATAGATGGGCTATGTACAGGTGCAGTAATCTGTGAGCTGCTCTGACAGCTGGTGCTTAAAGCTAGTGAGGGAGATAAGTGTTTCCAGTTTTAGAGATTTTTGTAGTTCGTTCCAGTCATTGGCAGCAGAGAACTGGAAGGAGAGGCGGCCGAAGGAGGAATTGGCTTTGGGGGTGACCAGAGAGATATACCTGCTGGAGCACGTGCTACAGGTGGGTGCTGCTATGGTGACCAGCGAGCTGAGATAAGAGGGAACTTTACCTAGCAGGGTCTTGTCGATGACCTGTAGCCAGTGGGTTTGGCGATGAGTTTTAAGCGAGGGCCAGCCAACGAGAGCGTACAGGTCGCTTTGGTGGGTAGTATATGGGGCTTTGGTGACAAAACAGATGGCACTGTGATAGACTGCATCCAATTTATTGAGTAGGGTATTGGAGGATATTTTGTAAATGACATCGCCGAAGATCGGTAGGATGGTCAGTTTTACGAGGGTATGTTTGGCAGCATGAGTGAAAGATGCTTTGTTGCGAAATAGGAAGCCAATTCTAGATTTAACTTTGGATTGTAGATGTTTGATGTGAGTCTGGAAGGAGAGTTTACAGTCTAACCAGGCACCTAGGTATTTGTAGTTGTCCACAAAGCCAATTCCTCCTTCGGCCGCCTCTCCTTCCAGTTCTCTGCTGCCAATGACTGGAACGAGTAGTGATGCTGGACGGGCGGGCGCATCTCATCAGAAAATATTTCCAAAATGCATACATTTCCCTTCAATTCTCTGTTTTGGTTATTGCAAAGAAAATGCACACTAACCTCTAGAATTTGGTTCTTCTCTTCCTCCTTTTTGTGCCAATTATCCTTCATTGCCATTCTTATTTTTCTTGATCAGCTTTTGAGCTAACTCATGAATACGAGATTCCCTCAACTTTAATAGGGCTGCACTTTATCCATTGCATTGGCTATGTATTTGTTATGTATCAGGGAATCAAATGTAATAAATCATCAACATTTCCTACGGACCCGTGGGAGCAACACTGAAGGTTATGACAATCCTCTACATAAACTCACCTGAACCGGACCTTCAAAGTAATCAATAATACTCCAAATTATTAGGTTGACATTTACCGTATGTCCAAAATGATCAATATAATCCACAAGTTCCTAATGATATATCACGTCAGGGTGACCATTTACCGTAGTGGGTAGTAATATTTTATATGTGTATGATACACATTATACTATAAACTGAATACACCAAACATTAGGAAAGCTTTCCTAATATCGAGTTGCACCCCCCAATTCATCAGGGCATGAACTCTACAAGGTGTCAAAAGCGTTCCACAGGGATGCTGGCCCATGTTGTCTCCAATGCTTCGCACAGTTTTGTCAAGTTGGCTGGATGTCCTTTGGGTGGTGTACAATTCTTGATACACACAGGAAATTGTTGAGTGTGAAAAGCCAGCAGTGGTGCAGTTCTTGACACAAACTGGTGTGCCTGGCACCTACTACCATACCCCGTTCAAAGGAACTTTGGAAGCCCAAGGGCTGATATGAAAACCACACCACAAAAAACACTGCATATAATACATAAGTACAAAAATAAAACAAGTTTGTTAAAACAGATAACAAAACCTACTAATTAGAAATGTACCAATTAGCTTTCTGGGAGGTATGAGTATTTGTAGACACAAGTGCATACTTGGCGTACATTAATGTTGTAAATAGACAGATATTGGGTTTCTTCAAAAAAGGTGCAGATGGAAGCAGGCAAATTGATGAGGTGGCTAGTCTTGCAAATTGATTTTGTATGATGAGTAATTTGTGTAGGTAGGAGGCATATGTCCTTGCCCAGACAATATTGAAGTAAATTAAAATATAGTGTAGAGTTAGGAAGCAAACCTGATGAACCAAACTACTAATCTTTCTGATGATACCAACAGATGTCATCACTTTGCTGCAGACAAATTGAATATGATCTTTCTAGGATAACTTTTGATCAATTAGAGCGTAGAGGAATCTAGTGGATGTGACTTGTTCCATTTCATTCCCACCAATTGATATACTGACTGTTTATGTTTTACAATTCTTATTATTCTTACTAGTGAATACAATACAATTGGATTTGTTTTACATTTAAAGATAATTTGTTTATTTGGAAACATTCAGAAAGTGTATCCATACCTGAGTTGGTTTCATTGATTAGTGAGTCAACATTATTGTGAAATAAAATATAATTGGTATAATCAGCAAAAAGAATGGGAAGCACAATGGAAGACCCAGCAGCAAGGTCATTAATCTAGATTAGGAATAACAAAGGTCCAATTATCCAACCCTGTGGCACACCAGGATATCTTGGCCCTGTTAGATGCACAGCCGTCTGCATAAACACATTGTTCTCTAACAAAAACATAACTATATAACCAATTATGTGTATAATCATGAAAACCGTTATAATGCAATAAAGAAAGTAATATTTCATGATCAACCGTGTCAAATGCTTTGGATAAATCTAAAAAGATGCCAAGAGCTTATTCATTGATGTTCAGGGCTGTAAAGATTGGCTCCACAAGTTCCACAAGGGTCATATCTGTGGAGTAGTTTTTACCAAAACCATATTGGTGCACATATAGAATGCAGTGTTGATTTAAATGTTTCACCATTCTCTTATACTCCAATTTCTCAAGAATTTTAGAAAAACATGGTAGAACATATATTGGATGATAATTTGCAAAATATCTTGAATCCCTAGATTTATAGAGGGTGATAACTTTGGCAATTTTCTAATCTTTAGGAATAAAGCCAGTTTGCATAGATTTGGTGAAGATATATGTTAGCAGCTCAGTAATCGAGGATGACATTGATTTCACCAAAGAGTCACCAATCTCTTCATGACCTGCTGCTGATATCTTTAAGTTACCAATTACCTCCATCACCTCCATTACATCATCACCTCCACTACCTCATCACCTCCACTACCTCATCACCTCCATTACATCATCACCTCCACTACATCATCAGCTCCACTAGATCATCACCTCCACTACATCATCACCTCCACTACATCATCACCTCCATTACATCATCACCTCCATTACATCATCACCTCCACTACATCATCACCTCCACTAGATCATCACCTCCACTACATCATCACCTCCATTACATCATCACCTCCGCTACATCATCACCTCCACTAGATCATCACCTCCACTACATCATCACCTCCATTACATCATCACCTCCATTACATCATCACCTCCGCTACATCATCACCTCCATTACATCATCACCTCCACTACATCATCACCTCCACTACATCATCACCTCCATTACATCATCACCTCCACTACATCATCACCTCCATTACATCATCACCTCCATTACATCATCACCTCCATTACATCATCACCTCCACTACATCATCACTTCCACTACATCATCAGCTCCACTAGATCATCAGCTCCACTAGATCATCACCTCCACTACATCATCACCTCCATTACATCATCACCTCCATTACATCATCACCTCCACTACATCATCACCTCCATTACATCAGGAGGATCAACCATAAGAAGAAAAGGGAAATGTCCCTTAATTTTTTACATTTTAGTCATTTAGCAGACGCTCTTATCCAGAGGGACTTACAGTAGTGAATGCAAACATTTCATAATTAATTATTATTATTATTTTTTATATTTTTTGTACTGGTCCCCCGTGGGAATCGAACCCACAACCCTGGCGTTGCAAACACCATGCTCTACCAACTGAGCCACACGATGGCTAGAAGGCCGGTGACGTCGACCGCCGAACTGGGTCAACACAATCATTATATTTATCATTTGCTTCATTAAAATCTAATGGGTTAATGTAATCCAAGGGATTTCCTTCAGTTTTCTCTATTTTCTTTGACAGAGAGAAACCCACATTCACAAAAAAGTTATTAAATTCACATGAAATAACATCAGGATTACTATAGGTCTTATTTCCAACAATACATTGAGATGGAATAGTTGTAGATGTGTTTTTCTTATACAACAGTTGATTGACGATTTTCCAAGTTTACTTTATATTAAGGATTCTTTGAATTTATTAGTAAAATATATTTTTGGGGGATATCCTAAATAGGAGAGTAAATTTGTTCTTATGCTTTTAGTAATTTGCAGAATTCAGGGCAGAGAGTTTTGTGAGAAACTGTCATGATCGTCTAAAGGAGTAGACCAAGGCGCAGCATGCTTAGAGTTCCACATGTTTAATAAATATGAAAACTCACCAAAACAATACCGATGAAGACGAAGCGTGACGTTCTGGGCTGCTCACAGGCAGCTACACGAACACAAAATCCCACAAAGCACAGGTGGGAAAAGGCTGCCTAAGTATGATTCCTAATCAGAGACAACGATAGACAGCTGCTTCTGATTAGGAACCCTACTCGGCCCAAAACAAAGAAATACAAAAACATAGAAAAAGGAACATAGAACGCCCACCCCAGTCACACCCTGGCCTAACCAAAATAGAGAACCAAAACCCTCTCTATGGCCAGGGCATGACAGTACCCCCCCCAAAGATGCGGACTCCGGCCGCAAAACCTGACTCTAAAGGGGAGTGTCCGGGTGGGCCCTCCTTACGGTGGCGGCTCTGGTGCGGGACGTGGACCCCGCTCCCCCTTCGGCTTGGCCCACTTAGATGGCTCCCCTAGAGCGTGATCTCCTGCCGCCGACCACAGACTGGGGACCCACGCAGCGGGCCCCGGGCTGGCGGGCGACTCCGGCTGCGCCCGCTGGCGGGCGACTCCGGCTGCGCCCGGCTGGCGGGAGACTCCGGCTGCGCCCGGCTGGCGGGAGACTCCGGCTGCGCCCGGCTGGCGGGAGACTCCGGCTGCGCCCGGCTGGCGGGAGACTCCGGCTGCGCCCGGCTGGCGGGAGACTCCGGCTGCGCCCGGCTGGCGGGAGACTCCGGCTGCGCCCGGCTGGCGGGAGACTCCGGCTGCGCCCGGCTGGCGGGAGACTCCGGCTGCGCCCGGCTGGCGGGCGGCTCCGGCGGCTCCGGGCTGGCGGGCGGCTCCGGCGGCTCCGGGCTGGCGGGCGGCTCCGGCGGCTCCGGGCTGGCGGGCAGCTCTGGCGGCTCTGGCCCAGGATTCACCAGGCTGGGGAGATATGAAGGAGGCCTGGCCCTGGGCGCAGGCACAGGACTCACCAGGCTGGGGAGACATGAAGGAGGCCTGGCCCTGGGCGCAGGCACAGGACTCACCAGGCTGGCGGGCGGTTCTGGCGGCTCTGGCGGCTCCGGGCTGGCGGGCGGCTCTGGCGGCTCTGGCCCAGGATTCACCATCCTGGGGAGACATGAAGGAGGCCTGGCCCTGGGCACAGGCACAGGACTCACCAGGCTGGGGAGACATGAAGGAGGCCTGGCCCTGGGCGCAGGCACAGGACTCACCAGGCTGGCGGGCGGTTCTGGCGGCTCCGGCGGCTCCGGGCTGGCGGGCGGCTCTGGCGGCTCTGGCCCAGGATTCACCAGGCTGGGGAGACATGAAGGAGGCCTGGCCCTGGGCACAGGCACAGAACTCACCAGGCTGGGGAGACATGAAGGAGGCCTGGCCCTGGGCGCAGGCACAGGACTCACTAGGCTGGCGGGCGGCTCTGGTGGCTCCGGACAGGCTGGGGGCTCTGGCGGCTCCGGACAGGCTGGCGGCTCTGGTGGCTCCGGACTGGCGGGCGGCTCTGGCGGCTCCGGACTGGCGGGCGGCTCTGGCGGCTCCGGACTGGCGGGCGGCTCTGGCCCAGGATTCACCAGGCTGGGGAGACATGCAGGAGGCCTGGCTCTGGGCGCAGGCACAGGACTCACAAGGCTGGGAAGACATGCAGGAGGCCTGGTTCTGGGCGCAGGCACAGAACTCACCAGGCTGGCGGGCGGCTCTTGCGGCTCCGGACAGGCAGGCGGCTCCGGACAGGCGGGCGGCTCTGGCGGCTACGGACTGGCGGGCGGCTCTGACGGCTCCGGACTGGCGGGCGGCTCTGGCGGCTCCGACCCAGGATTCACCAGGCTGGGGAGACATGCAGGAGGCCTGGCTCTGGGCGCAGGCACAGGACTCACCAGGCTGGGGAGACATGCAGGAGGCCTGGCTCTGGGCGCAGGCACAGGACTCACCAGGCTGGGAAGACATGCAGGAGGCCTGGTTCTGGGCGCAGGCACAGGATTCCCCCGGCTGGGGAGACATGCAGGAGGCCTGGCTCTGGGCGTAGGCACAGGACAGACCAGGTCCTGAAGACGCACTGGAGGTCTAGAGCGCATGGCCTGCACAACCCGTCCTGGCTCGATGCCCACTCTAGCATGGTACTTGCGGGGGGCTGGGATGTAGCGCACCGGGCTATGAGCGCGCACTGGAGACACCGTGCGCTCCACCGCATAACATGGCGCCTGACCAGTACCACGCTGCTTCCGGTAAGCACGGGGAGTTGGCTCAGGTCTCCAACCTGACTCTGCCACACTCCCCGTGTGCCCCCCCAAAAAATATTTTGGGGCTGGCTCTCGGGCTTCCTTGCCAGCCGTGTTCCCTCATACCGTTGCCGTTTGTCCTTTTCTCTTGCTGCCTCCGCTCTTCTAAGTGCCTCTACCTGTTCACATGGGAGGCGATCCCTTCCGACCAGGATCTCTTCCCAAGTGTAGGATCCCTTGCCGTCCAGGATGTCCTCCCATGTCCAGTCCTTTCTCTCCCTGGCCCAGGATCCTTGCTCCTCCTGGGCACACTGCTTGGTCCTTCTTTGGTGGGATCTTCTGTCACGATCGTCTAAAGGAGTAGACCAAGGTGCAGCATGCTTAGAGTTCCACATGTTTAATAAATATGAAAACTCACCAAAACAATACCAATGAAGACGAAGCATGACGTTCTGTGCTGCTCACAGGCAGCTACACAAACACAAGATCCCACAAAGCACAGGTGGGAAAAGGCTGCCTAAGTATGATTCCTAATCAGAGACAACGATAGACAGCTGCCTCTGATTAGGAACCCTACTCGGCCCAAAACAAAGAAATACAAAAACATAGAAAAAGGAACATAGAACGCCCACCCCAGTCACGCCCTGGCCTAACCAGAATAGAGAACCAAAACCCTCTCTATGGCCAGGGCGTGACAGAAACGTTTTATACAACTTGATGATTTTTTTGACCGGCTGTAAACCATGGTCTCCATAATCCATCTGCTGCTCTTTTACGTGATTTAACGAAGGGAAAGCAGTGGTGATATACAGAATTGAAAGATGTGAGAAAAGTCTCTGAAGCAGACTCCACATCAGCCTGATTATAAAAAATATCCATCAATCAAAATCTTAAAGTGCTCACAATTGCTTTTGTTAAATATTCTACCCTTAAAGTTACTAGTCATTCCCATCTGTTCATTTCCAGCTGCCAAAGGGAAGTGTAAAATTGGAAAATGGTCAGAAATGTCAGTATAAAGTATACCTGTATTAGCCATATTGTTCTAAGAATTAGTAAAAATATTATAAATAAGGATGGCAGATGATCTTATCAGTCTTCTGGGTTTATAGATGAGGGGATAAAGTTAGCTAGAGTATAAAATATTACAAAAGTCAGTTTATGTTGTAATCACAAAATAGAAAACACATTTTATAATCATTATTAATTAAATCAAAGGTAGATATCAATAAAATATCAATACAATTACCAGTGTCAGAATCGGGTGGCCGATAGATCCATACAATTAACACTTTTTTACCACCAACAAAAATGATGATCATTTCTACAGAAAGAGATTCAAGGTCAAAGTTATTAGAAGTAAGTACGAGGTGCTCTCTTATAAAGAATTGAAAATGTTTACGAACAAAAATGAACACTCCTCCCACTCTTGACATTCTACAGTGGTGAACAGCATTATAAGGAGACATGTTGTGAAGCATGGTTGTCTCTTCAGTCAACCATGTTTCTGAAAGGGCAACAATGGAAAATTCATGATTGAGAGAAGACAGATAATGAACAAGGTGGTTATGATTTTTAGGAAGGCTGCGAACGTTCGTAAGAGGTGCGTACTGGCGGCAGAGAAGTCAGGAGCAGGAGAGCAAAAACTGTGTTTCCAACGGCGCAGTTTAATCATAAAAACCACCGGAAAACAGAACAATCAATAAATGGGTACAAAACCCAATGCACACCAGACATAACGTGCACAAGCACTGACAATAAACAATACTGGACAAGGACATGGGGGGAACATGGGGGGAACAGAGTGTTAAATACACAACATGTAATTGATGGAATTGAAACCAGGTGTGTGGGAAGACAAGACAAAACAAATGGAACATGAAAGGTGGATCGGCAATGGATAGAAGGCCGGTGACGTCGACCGCCGAACGCCACCCGAACAAGGAGAGGGACCGACTTCGGCGGAAGTCGTGACAACGTTCAAATGAAATGTAGATAAAAAAGCTTGTTTTGGAATTAGAGAAACTACTATACATGTTGTTAAATTGCTAGTAATGACGTGATAGACTCATCTCTGGAAAAACCTCAGGAATTTTGAATCTGGGTCAACACAATCATTATATTTATCATTTGCTTCATTAAAATCTAATGGGTTAAATACAATGTTATCAGGGTTGATTTCCTAACCAACTAAGAGAGATACACAATTGGAATCATCCAGAGAGTGGAACAGAAACATAGAAGTGTATGCCTCACATGTCCAATAAAACCATATAATGCATTTGGAAAGTATTCAGACCCTTTCCGTTATTTCCACATTTTGTCATGTTATAGCCTTATTCTAAAATGTATTAAGTACATCTTTCTCCTCATCAATGTATCAATGTATACAGAACACCCCATGAAGACAAAGCGAAACAGAAATACCTACTTCACATAATAATCCAACCCTTTGCTATGAGACTCAAAATTGAGCTCAGATGCATCTTGTTGCAATTGATCATCTTTGTTTCAACAACTTACATTTACATTTACATTTAAGTCATTTAGCAGACGCTCTTATCCAGAGCGACTTACAAATACAAACTTCATTGGGGTCCACCTGTGTTAAATTCAATTGATTGGACATGATTTGGAAAGGCACACACCTGTCTATATAAGGTCCCACAGTTGACAGTGCATGTCAGAGCAAAAACCAAGCCATGAGGTCGAAGGAATTGTCTGTAGAGCTCCGAAACAGGATTGAGTCGAGGTACAGATATGAGGAAGGGTACCAAAAACTGTCTGCAGCATTGAAGGTCCCCAAGAACACAGTGGCCTCCATCATTCTTAAATGGAAGAAGCTTGGAACTATCAAGACTCTTCCTAGAGCTGGACGCCGGGCAAAACTGAGCAATAGGGGGAGAAGGGCCTTGGTCAGGGAGGTGATCAAGAGCCCGATGGTCACTCTGACAGAGCTCTAGAGTTCCTCTGTGGAGATGGGAGAACATTCCAGAAGGACAACCATCTATGCAGCACTACACCAATCAGGCCTTTACGGTAGAGTGGCCAGACAAAAGCCACTTCTCAGTAAAAGGCACATGACAGCCCGCTTGGAGTTTGCCAAAAGGCACCCAAAGGACTCTCAGACCATGAGAACTAAGATTCTCTGGTCTGATGAAACCGAGATTGAACACTTTGGCCTGAATGGCAAGTGCCACGTCTGTAGGAAACCTGGCACCATCCCTACGGTGAAGCATGGTGTAAGCAGCATCATGCTGTGGGGATGTTGTTCATCAGCAGAGACTGGGAGACTATTCAGGATCGAGGCAAATATGAATGGAGCAAAGTACAGAGATCCTTGATGAAAACCTGCTCCAAAGCACTCAGGACCTCAGACTGGCGCGAATGTTCACCTTCCAACAGGACAACGACCCTAAGCACACAGCCAAGACAACGCAAGAGTGGTTTCGGGACAAGCCTCTGAATGTCCTTGAGTTGTCCTGCCAGAGACCGACTCGAACCGGATCGAACATCTCTCGAACCTGATCAAACCTGATCAAACGTTTCATGGAGAGACATGAAAATAGCTGTGCGGCAACGCTCCCCATGTTTCCTGACAGAGTTTGAGAGGATTTGCAGATAAGAACGGGAGACACTCCCCAAATACATGTGTGCCAAGCTTGTAGCATCATACCCAAGAAGACTCGAGGCTGTAATTGTTGCCAAAGGTTCTTCAACAAAGTACTTAGTAAAATTATGAATACTTACTGTATGTAAATGTGATTTTTAGTTTTCTTTTTAATATATTTGCAAAAATGTCTAAAAACATGTTCTTGCTTTAACATTATGAGGTACTCTGTGTAGATTGCTGAGGAAAAAACACAAATTAATACATTTTAGAATAAGGATGTAACGTAACAAAATGTGGAAAAAGTCAAGGGGTCTGAATACTTTCCCAATGCACTGTAAATTTGTGTTAATTTTATCAGTAGGGTATCCTATGGTATCCTACATCCTATGGAATGTACATTTGTGTTAATTTTATCAGTAGAGGATCCTATGGTATCCCACATCCTATGGAATGTACATTGACACAGTTCACATAACACCACTGAAGACTTCAGAGGGTTTTGAAATTTAGAGCAATGTGTGTTTTTGGTCTTGAGGGTAGGTGAAAAAATGAACAAAGTTTTGTTTTGTGTGTGTTTGGGTGTCTATGTGTGGGTGTGTGTGCGTTTGTGTCAAATCCTTAACTTTAGCGGAGTCACTTGTCATAAGCCTACGTGAGGGGGCTGAACGACCAGGTGATCATACATCAGGTGTGTGATGTTGACTTTTTTTGTTCTTCAATTAGTCGTGTCAGCACTTCCTCTCTTTTGAGGCATGCCCTTTTCAGAGATGTCTTCATTGACAAAGATGTTGGTTCCCTTCAGGCACTTGGTTCTCCTGAGATTCTCCTCCTACTCTTTGAACCTGAGCAGTTTCACCACTATAGATCTGGGCCATCCATCGGAGAAGAAAATGCCATTCCTAGGCTCCCTCGCCATCTCGATGAGTTTAGGGTCCAGTTTGAGAAGATCTGCCAGGAGTTTCTTGGCACTGACATCTGTGTCATGACAAGTTTCAGTCTTTACGTCCACAATTCCCTCGATTAAAATGTTACTGCGCCTCAATTGGTTTACGAGGTAATCTCCTTTGGGATGAGTGGCTGTCAGTTGTTCTTTAGAAATTTGCTAAAATCCTCAGACTTGTGTCTTTCACAGCATTTACCATTAAAGTCGGAAGTTAACATACACTTAGGTTTTTCAACCACTCCGCAAATTTCTTGTTAACAAAGTATAGTTTTGGCAAGTCGGTTAAGACATCTACTTTGTGCATGACACAAGTCATTTTTCCAACAATTGTTTAGAGACAGATCTTTTCACTTATAAATCACTGTATTGCAATTCAAGTGGGTCAGAAGTTTACATACACTAAGTTGACTGTGCCTTTAAACAGCTTGGAAAATTTCAGAAAATGATGTCATGGCTTTAGAAGCGTCTGATAGGCTAATTGACATCATTTGAGTCAATTGGAGGTGTACCTGTGGATATATTTCAAGGCCTACCTTCACACTCAGTGCCTCTTTTCTTGACATTGTGGGAAAATCAAAAGAAATCAGCCAAGACCTCATAAAAAATTGTAGATCTCCACAAGTCTGGTTCATCGTTGGGAGCAATTTCCAAACGCCTGAAGGTAACACGTTCATCTGTACAAACAATAGTACTGAAATATAAACACCATGGGACCACGCAGCCGTCATACCGCTCAGGAAGGAGACGAGTTCTGTCTCCTAGAGATGAACGTACCCTGGTGCGAAAAGTATCACGTCCTCACCAGTAGAAGGGGTTATTTGTTATTGTAGTTTGGTCAGGACGTGGCAGGGGGCATTTGTTTTATGTGGTTCGGGCTGGTTGTGTTTATAGGAGGGTGTTTGATTTATTATTCTGGGGTTTTGGCCACTGTTCTATGTTTATGTATTTCTATGTTTTGTCTAGTCATTTGTATTTCTGTTTAGTTTATTGGGGGTTGGACTCTCAATTGGAGGCAGGTGTTTTCTAGTTGCCTCTGATTGAGGGTCCTATAAATAGGTATGTGTTTGTATTAGTATTTTGTGGGAAATTGTGCTGGGTATAGCTTTGTTGCCTTACCAGCCTGTTATTCGTCGTTGTGTTTTTTTTGTGCACGTGTTTGTTTTGGTTTACCTTCTTTGTCCTCAATAAAAAGAAGATGAGTGCACATATTCCTGCTGCATTTTGGTCCACTTTACGCTACGACAACCGTGACAGAATCTCCCACCAACCAAGGACCAAGCAGCGGGGTAAGGAGCAACGGGAAAATTATATGGACTATCGGGAGTTTTGGACGTGGGAGGAGATTTTGGCCGGAGAGGGCCCATGGAGGAAGTCTGGTGAGAACCGGGAACGCTACTGGGGAACACGGCTGGCTAGGAAGCTGGAGAGGCACCCCCAATAATTTATTTTGGGGGGGCACACGGGTAGTTTGGCTGGGCCAGGCAGTAGACCTAAGCCAGCTCCCCGTGCTTTTTATGAGAAGCAGGTGGAGAATAGAGCGCTGGAGTATGCGGAAGTGCGCACAATTTCGCCCGCTATACGCACGGCAACCATCAGGCCCCTGCACAGCCCAGTTCGCCCTGTGCCAGCACTTCGCTTGTGCAGGGCTACTAGTTCCATCTAGCCAGGACGGGTTGTGCAGGAGGTGCGATCGAGACCGCCAGTGCGTCTCCACAGCCCGGTATATCCAGTACCAGCACCACGCACCAGGCCTCCAGTGCATCAGCCCAGTCCAGTATGTCCTGTGCCCGCTCCTCGCACTAGCCTTGAAGTGCGTGCCTCCAGTCTGGTACCTCCAGTACCAGCACCACGCACTAGGCTTCCAGTGCATCAGCCCAGTCCAGGATGTCCTGTTCCCGCTCCTCGCACTAGCCTTAAAGTGCGTGTCTCCAGTCTGGTACCTCCACTACCAGCCCCACGCACTAGGCTTCCAGTGCGTCAGCTCAGTCCCGAGCTTCCGACGGCAGTACTCCATCCAGAGTGTCCGACGACAGTGCCCCGTCCAGAGTGTCCGACGACAGTGCCCCGTCCAGAGTGTCCGACGACAGTGCCCCGTCCAGAGTGTCCGACGACAGTACCCCGTCCAGAGTGTCCGACGACAGTGCCCCGTCCAGAGTGTCCGGCGACAGTGATCCGTCCAGAGTGTCCGGCAACAGTACCCCGTCCAGAGTGTCCGGCAACAGTACCCCGTCCAGAGTATCCGGCAACAGTACCCCGTCCAGAGTATCCGGCAACAGTACCCCGTCCAGAGTATCCGGCAACAGTACCCCGTCCAAAGTATCCGGCAACAGTACCCCGTCCAGAGTATCCGGCAACAGTGTATAGTCTGGAACCGAGTGAGACGGCCTACAGTCCGGAACCGAATGAGACGGCCTACAGTCCGGAACCGAGTGAAACGACCTACAGTCAGGAACCGAGTGAGACGGCCTACAGTCAGGAACCGAGTGAGACGGCCTACAGTCAGGAACCGAGTGAGACAGCCTACAGTCAGGAACCGAGTGAGTCTGCCTACAGTCCAGAGCTCTTAGAGTCTGCCTACAGTCCAGAGCTCCTAGAGTCGCCCTACAGTCCAGAGCTCCCAGAGCCCATTCCAGGGTCTTCAGTGACTGGCCTCAGGCAGAGGTATGCAGTGGGGGTGGTTTGGTCCGGGAGGGGATTAAGGCCTGAGCCTAAGCCACCTCCACTGTAGGAGGTTTGGGGAGGGGGGGGGTGTAGCACTGGAGCCGTCGGTGACGGCAGCCACCCTCCCTTCCCTCCCTTTAGTTTAGGGGATTTATTTTGTTTTGGGGTTATTTTGTTTATTTGTGTGAGGTGCATCCAGGATCTGCACCTTTGGGGGGGGGGGGTACTGTCACGTCCTGACCAGTAGAAGGGGTTATTTGTTATTGTAGTTTGGTCAGGACGTGGCAGGGGGTATTTTTTTATGTGGTTCGGGCTGGTTGTGTTTATAGGAGGGTGTTTGATTTATTATTCCGGGGTTTTGTTTATGTATTTCTATGTTTAGTCTAGTCATTTGTATTTCTATGTTTAGTTTATTGGGGGTTGGACTCTGAATTGGAGGCAGGTGTTTTCTAGTTGCCTCTGATTGAGCGTCCTATAAATAGGTACGTGTTTGTATTAGTATTTTGTGGGAAATTGTGCTGGGTATAGCTTTGTTGCCTTACCGGCCTGTTATTCGTCGTTGTGTTTTTTTGTGTACATGTTTGTTTTGGTTTACCTTCTTTGTCCTCAATAAAAAGAAGATGAGTGCACATATTCCTGCTGCGTTTTGGTCCACTTTACCCTACGACAACCGTGACAAAATGTGCAAATCAATCCCAGAATAACAGCAAAGGACCTTGTGAAGATGCTGGAGGAAACAGGTACAAAAGTATCTATATCCACAGTAAAACGAGTCCTATATCGACATAACCTGAAAGG
>NC_042964.1:5534186-5541686 GCF_901001165.1 Salmo trutta | reverse complement strand
CTTGTTAACAAAGTATAGTTTTGGCAAGTCGGTTAAGACATCTACTTTGTGCATGACACAAGTCATTTTTCCAACAATTGTTTAGAGACAGATCTTTTCACTTATAAATCACTGTATTGCAATTCAAGTGGGTCAGAAGTTTACATACACTAAGTTGACTGTGCCTTTAAACAGCTTGGAAAATTTCAGAAAATGATGTCATGGCTTTAGAAGCGTCTGATAGGCTAATTGACATCATTTGAGTCAATTGGAGGTGTACCTGTGGATATATTTCAAGGCCTACCTTCACACTCAGTGCCTCTTTTCTTGACATTGTGGGAAAATCAAAAGAAATCAGCCAAGACCTCATAAAAAATTGTAGATCTCCACAAGTCTGGTTCATCGTTGGGAGCAATTTCCAAACGCCTGAAGGTAACACGTTCATCTGTACAAACAATAGTACTGAAATATAAACACCATGGGACCACGCAGCCGTCATACCGCTCAGGAAGGAGACGAGTTCTGTCTCCTAGAGATGAACGTACCCTGGTGCGAAAAGTATCACGTCCTCACCAGTAGAAGGGGTTATTTGTTATTGTAGTTTGGTCAGGACGTGGCAGGGGGCATTTGTTTTATGTGGTTCGGGCTGGTTGTGTTTATAGGAGGGTGTTTGATTTATTATTCTGGGGTTTTGGCCACTGTTCTATGTTTATGTATTTCTATGTTTTGTCTAGTCATTTGTATTTCTGTTTAGTTTATTGGGGGTTGGACTCTCAATTGGAGGCAGGTGTTTTCTAGTTGCCTCTGATTGAGGGTCCTATAAATAGGTATGTGTTTGTATTAGTATTTTGTGGGAAATTGTGCTGGGTATAGCTTTGTTGCCTTACCAGCCTGTTATTCGTCGTTGTGTTTTTTTTGTGCACGTGTTTGTTTTGGTTTACCTTCTTTGTCCTCAATAAAAAGAAGATGAGTGCACATATTCCTGCTGCATTTTGGTCCACTTTACGCTACGACAACCGTGACAGAATCTCCCACCAACCAAGGACCAAGCAGCGGGGTAAGGAGCAACGGGAAAATTATATGGACTATCGGGAGTTTTGGACGTGGGAGGAGATTTTGGCCGGAGAGGGCCCATGGAGGAAGTCTGGTGAGAACCGGGAACGCTACTGGGGAACACGGCTGGCTAGGAAGCTGGAGAGGCACCCCCAATAATTTATTTTGGGGGGGGCACACGGGTAGTTTGGCTGGGCCAGGCAGTAGACCTAAGCCAGCTCCCCGTGCTTTTTATGAGAAGCAGGTGGAGAATAGAGCGCTGGAGTATGCGGAAGTGCGCACAATTTCGCCCGCTATACGCACGGCAACCATCAGGCCCCTGCACAGCCCAGTTCGCCCTGTGCCAGCACTTCGCTTGTGCAGGGCTACTAGTTCCATCTAGCCAGGACGGGTTGTGCAGGAGGTGCGATCGAGACCGCCAGTGCGTCTCCACAGCCCGGTATATCCAGTACCAGCACCACGCACCAGGCCTCCAGTGCATCAGCCCAGTCCAGTATGTCCTGTGCCCGCTCCTCGCACTAGCCTTGAAGTGCGTGCCTCCAGTCTGGTACCTCCAGTACCAGCACCACGCACTAGGCTTCCAGTGCATCAGCCCAGTCCAGGATGTCCTGTTCCCGCTCCTCGCACTAGCCTTAAAGTGCGTGTCTCCAGTCTGGTACCTCCACTACCAGCCCCACGCACTAGGCTTCCAGTGCGTCAGCTCAGTCCCGAGCTTCCGACGGCAGTACTCCATCCAGAGTGTCCGACGACAGTGCCCCGTCCAGAGTGTCCGACGACAGTGCCCCGTCCAGAGTGTCCGACGACAGTGCCCCGTCCAGAGTGTCCGACGACAGTACCCCGTCCAGAGTGTCCGACGACAGTGCCCCGTCCAGAGTGTCCGGCGACAGTGATCCGTCCAGAGTGTCCGGCAACAGTACCCCGTCCAGAGTGTCCGGCAACAGTACCCCGTCCAGAGTATCCGGCAACAGTACCCCGTCCAGAGTATCCGGCAACAGTACCCCGTCCAGAGTATCCGGCAACAGTACCCCGTCCAAAGTATCCGGCAACAGTACCCCGTCCAGAGTATCCGGCAACAGTGTATAGTCTGGAACCGAGTGAGACGGCCTACAGTCCGGAACCGAATGAGACGGCCTACAGTCCGGAACCGAGTGAAACGACCTACAGTCAGGAACCGAGTGAGACGGCCTACAGTCAGGAACCGAGTGAGACGGCCTACAGTCAGGAACCGAGTGAGACAGCCTACAGTCAGGAACCGAGTGAGTCTGCCTACAGTCCAGAGCTCTTAGAGTCTGCCTACAGTCCAGAGCTCCTAGAGTCGCCCTACAGTCCAGAGCTCCCAGAGCCCATTCCAGGGTCTTCAGTGACTGGCCTCAGGCAGAGGTATGCAGTGGGGGTGGTTTGGTCCGGGAGGGGATTAAGGCCTGAGCCTAAGCCACCTCCACTGTAGGAGGTTTGGGGAGGGGGGGGGTGTAGCACTGGAGCCGTCGGTGACGGCAGCCACCCTCCCTTCCCTCCCTTTAGTTTAGGGGATTTATTTTGTTTTGGGGTTATTTTGTTTATTTGTGTGAGGTGCATCCAGGATCTGCACCTTTGGGGGGGGGGGTACTGTCACGTCCTGACCAGTAGAAGGGGTTATTTGTTATTGTAGTTTGGTCAGGACGTGGCAGGGGGTATTTTTTTATGTGGTTCGGGCTGGTTGTGTTTATAGGAGGGTGTTTGATTTATTATTCCGGGGTTTTGTTTATGTATTTCTATGTTTAGTCTAGTCATTTGTATTTCTATGTTTAGTTTATTGGGGGTTGGACTCTGAATTGGAGGCAGGTGTTTTCTAGTTGCCTCTGATTGAGCGTCCTATAAATAGGTACGTGTTTGTATTAGTATTTTGTGGGAAATTGTGCTGGGTATAGCTTTGTTGCCTTACCGGCCTGT
Source organism: Salmo trutta (assembly GCF_901001165.1). Taxonomy (NCBI): domain Eukaryota; kingdom Metazoa; phylum Chordata; class Actinopteri; order Salmoniformes; family Salmonidae; genus Salmo; species Salmo trutta. Next base: position 5,538,725 of record NC_042964.1, on the reverse strand, counting down.
TATTCGTCGTTGTGTTTTTTTGTGTACATGTTTGTTTTGGTTTACCTTCTTTGTCCTCAATAAAAAGAAGATGAGTGCACATATTCCTGCTGCGTTTTGGTCCACTTTACCCTACGACAACCGTGACAAAATGTGCAAATCAATCCCAGAATAACAGCAAAGGACCTTGTGAAGATGCTGGAGGAAACAGGTACAAAAGTATCTATATCCACAGTAAAACGAGTCCTATATCGACATAACCTGAAAGGCCGCTCAGCAAAGAACTGCTGCAAAATCGCCATAAAAAAGCCAGACTACGGTTTGCAACTGCACATGGGGACAAATATTGTACTTTTTGGAGAAATGTCCTCTGGTCTGATGAAACAAAAATAGAACTGTTTGGCCATAATGACCATCATTATGTTTGGAGGAAAAAGGGGGATGCCTGCAAGCCGAAGAACATCATCCCAAACGTGAAGCACAGGGGTGGCAGCATCATGTTGTGGGGGTGCTTTGCTGCAGGAGGGACCGGTACACTTCACAAAATAGATGGCATCATGAGGGGAGAAAATGATGTGAATATATTGAAGCAGCATCTCAAGACATCAGTCAGGAAGTTAAAGCTTGGTCGCAAATGGGTCTTCCAAATTGACAATGATCCCAAGCATACTTCTTAACTTGTGGCAAAATGGCTTAAGGACAACAAAGTCAAGGTATCAGACTGGCCATCACAAAGCCCTGACCTCAGTCCCATAGACAATTTGTGGAAAGAACTGAAAAAGCATGTGCGAGCAAAGAGGCCAACAAACCTGACTCAGGTACACCAGCTCTGTCAGGAGAAATGGGCCAAAATTCACCCAACTTATTGTGGGAAGCTTGTGAAAGGCTACCCGAAACGTTTGACACAAGTTAAACAATGTAAAGGCAATGCTACTAAATACTAATTGAGTGTATGTAAACTTATGCGATGAAAGATACAAAAGCTGAAATAAATCATTCTCTCTACTATTATTCTGACATTTCACATTTTTTAAAGAAATTGGTGATCCTAACTGACCTAAGGCAGGGAATGTTTACTAGGATTAAATGTCAGGAAGTGTGAAAAACAGAGTTTAAATGTATTTGGCTAAGGTGTATGTAAACTTCCGACTTCAACTGTAGCTCTTCCACCTCCGACATTTTACTTAAAGGACATCATCAACCCTTTCGAATGCATAGAGAGTGGGAGGAAGAACATAAAGTTATTTTCCTGCAGATCTAGTAGAGCTTATTAGAACAGTTTTTGTTCATTGAGTAGTTCATGAAGTGTTTGATATGTATAATTTTTCTGCATTGAGCATTACAACGTGTTTCTGTCAAGTATCAGCCATACTACAAGCTTGCAGTGAGATAACATGAGTTTGCAAACACAAGCCCACACACCGCCTCCCGAAAACAAGCTACACCAGTGAAAATGGCAAACACACTCAAGCAACACACACGTCACACACGCACCAGCACAGTAAACCGAGAGAAAGGGGGGAACTTGCTCACTGTATGGGTAAAGGCTGTACAGTACAAAACGAGCAAGAAATTACCAACTCACAAGTGAGTTATGAGGATACAAGCAGAATGCGGAGCAGTAAGCCAAAACAACATCAAAGATTATTGGGAGAGACAGGAGTAGGAGCATTCGCTTACCCACGGAATGAGCAGCAGCAGTAGTAGAAGTAGAAGTAGTAGTAGTAGTAGTAGTAGTAGTAGTAGCGGTAGTAAAAGTGTCAGTAGTAGCAGTTGTAGAAGCAGTAGTAGCAGTAGAAGAAGTAGCATTAGTAGTTGCAGCAGTAGTAGAAGTAATAGTAGTAGTAGTTTAATCAGAAGTAGTAGTAGCAGTAGTAGTAGGAGTAGCAGTAGTAGTAGTAATAGTTGAAGTAGTAGCATTAGTAATTGCATTAGTAGTAGTAATAGCAGTAGTAGTTGTATTAGTGGTAGTAGCAGCAGTTGTAGTAGTAGCAGTATTAGTAGCAGAAGTAGTAGCAAAAGTAGTAGCAGTAGTAGTAGCAGTAGTAGCAGTAGCAGTAGAAGCAGAAGTAGCAGAAGTTCTAGTAGTAGCAGAAGTAGAAGTAGTAGTAGTAGTAGATGTATTGTTATTAGTAGTATTAGTAGTAGTAATAGTAGTAGTAGTAATAGTAAACATAGTCATAGCAGTAGTAGTTGTAGTAGTAGCAGTAGTAGTTGTAGTTGTTGTAGTAGTAATTATAGTAGCAGTATAAGTAGTAGTATTAGCTGTAGTAGAATAAATAGCATTAGCAGTAATAGAAGTAGTAGTAGTAGCAGCAGCAGTAGCAGTAGTAGAAGCAGGAGTAGCAGTAGAAGAAGTAGCGGTAGTAGTTGCAGCAATAGCAGTAGTTGTAGTAGTAGTAGAAGTAATAGTAGTAGTAGTTTAATCAGAAGCAGCAGTAGCAGTAGTAGTAGGAGCAGCAGTAGTAGTAGTAATAGTAGAAGTAGTAGCATTAGTAATTGCATTAGTAGTAGTAATAGTAGTAGTAGTTGTAGTGGTGGTAGTAGCAGCAGTTGTAGTAGCAGTATTAGTAGCAGTAGTAGTAGCAAAAGTAGTAGCAGTAGTAGTAGAAGCAGAAGTAGTAGAAGTAGTAGTAGAAGTAGATGTATTGTTATTAGTAGTATTAGTATTAGCAGTAGTAGTAGTAGTAGTAGTAGTAGTAGTAATAGTAAACGTAGTCATAGCAGTAGTTGTTGTAGTAGTAATTATAGTAGCAGTATAAGTAGTAGTATTAGCTGTAGTAGAATACATAGCATTATCAGTAATAGTAGTAGTAGTAGTAGTAGTAGTAGTAGTAGTAGTAGTAGTAGTAGCAGCAGCAGCAGCAGTCATAGCAGCAGCATCAATAGTAGTAGCAGTAGTAGTAGCAGTAGTAGAAGTAGTAGTAGTAGCAAAAGTAGTAGCAGTAGTAGTAGTAGCAGTAGAAGCAGAAGTAGTAGAAGTTCTAGTAGTAGCAGAAGTAGAAGTAGTAGTAGTAGTAGATGTATTGTTATTAGTAGTATTAGTAGTAGTAATAGTAGTAGTAGTAATAGTAAACATAGTCATAGCAGTAGTAGTTGTAGTAGTAGTAATAGTAGCAGCAGTAATAGTTGTAGTAGCAGTAGTTGTTGTAGTAGTAGTTATAGTAGCAGTATAAGTAGTAGTATTAGCTGTAGTAGAATAAATAGCATTAGCAGTAATAGAAGTAGTAGTAGTAATAGTAGTAGTAGTTGCAGCAGCAGCAGTCGTAGCAGTAGCAGTAGTAGTAGTAGTAGTTGTAGTAGTAGTTGTAGTTGTAGTAGTAGTAGCAGCAGCATCAATAGTAGTAGCAGTAGTAGTAGCAGTAGTAGTAGCAGCAGTAGTAGAAGTAGTAGTAAAATAAGTGGTTGTAGTACTATGAATTATAGTACTAGCAGTAGTAGTATTACTATAGTAGTAGTAGCAGCAGCAGTAATAGTAGCTGTCGTAGTACCAGTGATAGTAGTAGTAGCAGTAGTACAATATGTAGTTGCAGTAGTATTAATTATGGTATTGGTGGTAGTTGTATTTATAGTAGCTGTAGTAGCTGTCGTGTCTTTGGCTATGTCGGATTAAGTGATATGACATGCTATTCTATAAAATAATTTCTCTGTAATTAATATTACCTGATTGAGCTAATCATGTAAATGTAATTAACTAGAAAGTTAGGGCACTACGAAAGCATGTTTATAGAGCTGTTATCTTCCGAATAAACTCTTAAAGACCGAGTAATCTTTACATCAGTAGCAGTCAATATTTAATCTTCACTTTATTCAGTCTCATCTGAAAGTTGTAAATTCTTGGTTATCTTCACGAACCCTGGCTAACAAGTTGAATCAGCAATACAAAATTTGGTTTCATTATTTATTTACTAAATACCTAAACAATCACACAGAATTACATCTACACAGAATGTATCATACATTGATTACAAATTATGTCATAAAGGAAAACGTCCCTAGCGGACGGAACAAATATGACGGCTGGATACACAAAGAAAGGGGGTTGGGTTTTGAATGAAAGAGCGGGAAGACTGAGGAACAAAAATATTTTGTGTCTCTATCTTACTGTAGGCAGCTATGCTATCGTATATACAGTATCTTATGCAGTCTAAATAACCGCCTATTTGAAAAAGGAAAATGCAATAAATATTTACTCAGAGCTGCGCTTCGGTAGATTGGTCGTAGATAGAAGGCGGGGTGGTCCAGCATGGATCTCTGGTCATCCTTCGGCGTGTTGATCGTCATCTTCAGGTTGAGATTAAATGCTAATTTCATTAGGTTCTTGTCGTTCCACCAGAGCTCACGCTGAGGTTGGCTTAGTTCTGTAGGTGATCTCGTCCTTTTAACGCAGGGACCGTAAGTCCACACGTCCTTGGAAAAGGAAGTGGAATTTTCATCAACGGGTTTATATAGTGGTGAAAGAAGGGCATGTTTCATAGTTTACAACCAGTATCTGTTCACTTGGGCGGGGCCTCTGAGTGAGCAGAGTTTCTCTATGACTAACTGTTCTCTCATTTAAGA
>NC_042964.1:5526686-5529186 GCF_901001165.1 Salmo trutta | reverse complement strand
GCCTTTCACTGGGACAAGGCGTTCCCATTTCAGCCAGCTCCCCAATATGAATCCATTAGAGGTTTATATAGAGACATATTTACTCTGTGTCATCTTTGATTATAGCAATCAGTCCACTTGATATGTTGTTTTCTGAACGCTATGCCGTTTTCTAAAGATTAGGCCACCACGGCTAGGACGATCATCAACACATAATCACTGGTTCTTTTATGATGGTCTGTCTGCTGTCGGTTTGAGATCGCCTTCAATAAAGTTCAATGCCTACTGTTTGATTAACCTGTCAATCAGAATATAGACTCAGAGCCTTTTGTTGCTTTCTAATCCTAAACATTCTGGGTCAAACTACTCGTCTCTAGTCTCCATGTCCTCCATCAGCCATTGTTTTCTGTATCCTTTTCACAATACTGTCGAGTTGAGTTGTACCAACATTTTTGTTGGAACTGTGCTGTAAAGAAGGTGAAAAATGGCTGTGTGCTATTTGCGTCAACACAGTTTGGTTCAGGTCTGCCCAAAAAAGTGAACTACGTATTACTTTATTGTCACTTTCCCTGCCGACAGGGGACAGTCTGTCTCTCCAATGTATCACAGTTTGCCCTGTCTCATAACCCAGACACCATTTCCCCTACCTTAGCTTTTTACTGCCCTGTTGTTTCATCGGGAGGTAAAGGGGTCGCCTAGAGAGAGGTGGGGTGGTGGAAGGATTAACGGGTAGGGGGAGAGGTGGAGGGTAGAAGGATTAACGGGTAGGGGAGAGGTGGTGGGGGTGGAAGGATTAACGGGTAGGGGGAGAGGTGGAGGGTAGAAGGATTAACGGGTAGGGGAGAGGTGGCGGGGATGGAAGGATTAACGGGTAGGGGGGGAGGTGGGGGGTGGAAGGATTAACGGGTAGGGGGAGAGGTGGGGGGTGGAAGGATTAACGGGTAGGGGGAGAGGTGGGGGTGGGGGTGGAAGGATTAACGGGTAGGGGGAGACGTGGCGGGGGTGGAAGGATTATCTGGTAGGGGGAGAGGTGGGGGGTGGAAGGATTAACGGGTAGGGGAGAGGTGGGGGGTGGAAGGATTAACGGGTAGGGGAGAGGTGGGGGGTGGAAGGATTAACGGGTAAGGGAGAGGTGGGGGATGGAAGGAGTAACGGGTAGGGGAGAGGTGGTGGGGGTAGAAGGAGTAACGGGTAGGGGAGAGGTGGTGGGGTAGAAGGAGTAACGGGTAGGGGAGAGGTGGTGGGGTAGAAGGAGTAACGGGTAGGGGCGAGGTGGTGGGGGTAGAAGGAGTAACGGGTAGGGGAGAGGTGGTGGGGTAGAAGGAGTAACGGGTAGGGGAGAGGTGGTGGGGGTAGAAGGAGTAACAGGTAGAGGAGAGGTGGTGGGGTAGAAGCAGTAACGGGTAGGGGAGGGGTGGTGGGGGTAGAAGGAGTAACGGGTAGGGGAGAGGTGGTGGGGTAGAAGGAGTAACGGGTAGGGGAGAGGTGGTGGGGGTAGAAGGAGTAACGGGTAGGGGAGAGGTGGTGGGGGTAGAAGGAGTAACGGGTAGGGGAGAGGTGGTGGGGGTAGAAGGGAGTAACGGGTAGGGGAGAGGTGGTGGGGTAGAAGGAGTACGGGTAGGGGAGAGGGGGTGGGGGTAGAAAGGAGTAACAGGGAGGGGAGAGGTGGTGGGGTAGAAGCAGTAACGGTAGGGGGAGGGGTGGGGGTAGAAGCAGTAACGGGTAGGGGGAGAGGTGGTGGGGGTAGAAGGAGTAACGGGTAGGGGAGAGGTGGTGGGGGTAGAAGGAGTAACGGGTAGGGGAGAGGTGGTGGGGGTAGAAGGAGTAACGGGTAGGGGAGAGGTGGTGGGGGTAGAAGGAGTAACGGGTAGGGGAGAGGTGGTGGGGTAGAAGGAGTAACGGGTAGGGGAGAGGTGGTGGGGGTAGAAGCAGTAACGGGTAGGGGAGAGGTGGTGGGGTAGAAGCAGTAACGGGTAGGGGAGAGGTGGGGGGGTAGAAGGAGTAACGGGTAGGGGGTGGTGGGAGAAGGAGTAACGGGTAGGGGGAGGTGTGGGGTAGAAGCAGTAACGGGTAGGGGGGAGGTGGTGGGGGTAGAAGCAGTAACGGGTAGGGAGAGGTGTGGGGGGTAGAAGGAGTAACGGGTAGGGGAGAGGTGGTGGGGGTAGAAGCAGCAACGGGTAGGGGAGAGGTGGGGGTAGAAGCAGCAACGGGTAGGGGAGAGGTGGGGGTAGAAGCAGTAACGGGTAGGGGAGAGGTGGTGGGGTAGAAGCAGTAACGGGTAGGGAGAGGTGGTGGGGGTAGAAGCAGCAACGGGTAGGGGAGAGGTGGTGGGGGTAGAAGGAGTAACGGGTAGGGGAGAGGTGGTGGGGGTAGAAGCAGCAACGGGTAGGGGAGAGGTGGTGGGGGTAGAAGGAGTAACGGGTAGGGGAGAGGTGGTGGGGTAGAAGGAGTAACGGTAGGGGAGAGTGTGGGGGTAGAAGCAGCAACGGGTAGGGGAGAGGTGGGGAATAAGCAGTAACGG